>NC_056730.1:304002592-304260092 GCF_019279795.1 Protopterus annectens | reverse complement strand
CACATGCCACAACACTTCACTTACACAGCAGGCATCTATTTTCCTGTTGAGAAAACCGCACTACTACACATGCGCCATTCCCTATTCCCTACTGCTCTGGACCCGTGCCGCATGTTGACTCACTCCAAGGATATTCAGACCTGCAAAGCCTATAGTCCTGGCACATGTGTATGTTTCATTGTCAGGGTGTTCATGTGGTCATCTGGGTTTAGGCATGTCCGACTGGGGACGGGGACAGCCCTGTACCTGTTTGAAAGTCAGATTTAGCACGTGGACAAGGTGTATATGCATGTGTATGTTAGCATTCTACGTGTGGTTAGAGACACAGGGATTTTGGCCACCGCTGGCTAACTATATTTCTTCGCATTCTTTATGATTGCTTTCTTGTTCACATGTTCATTGTGTGTGTGTGTGTGTGTGTGTGTGTGTGTGTGTGTGTGTATATATATATATATATATATATATATATATATATATATATACATATATGTATATAGTTGCCACCCTTTCAAATGGCCAAAGTGACAAACGTCAAGATTTTGCGGTCCGACACATACCCACAGCCAGTACAAAGGACAGGACCTCACTTTTATGCCTAATTGACAGCTTATTCTTGTAACATTTTAGTTCTTTTTCAGTTTCTTATGACATTTAGGTGTTTCAGATACAGAATAACTGTTCTATGCAACTATTACATAAATATAGGACATATTTTTGTCATTAAATCTCAGGACATCTGCCATTTGACACTAAGTGTACAGGACACAACTGGCCAAAGAGGGATTGTCCCTCGCAAAGTGGGACAGGTGGTTACCCTATATGCATATATATATAATACATATATATATATATATATATATATATATATATATATATATATATATATATATATATATATATATATATATACATACATATATATATATATATATATATATGTGTGTACATACGCATGCATACACATCTATATGATTTAATTACTTTGATCATACTGTTGAATGACTGTGCTATCTGCTATGTTTGTGATAACATCGACATTAGGTATAACTGCCGTGGCTTAGTGGTAAATCACATTGATTGTGATGTGTAGGGTCCTGGCATCGAGCCTAGCCGACGCAGTATATTGTGTTGCTGGGCAGAACAAGGGCCATTGGACAAAGGGTGAGTACAACACTTTTCAGCTGCGGTTTTCCATTTAACCACCAATTCACGTCATGCAATATCCATCTACATTCTTACTGTGATACATCACCCCAGTTCACATTTAATTGGTATTATATCATTATACAGCATAAAATTAGCAAGATATGCTCGTATACGGATTACACGTCATAAATGGTGTGTGCTGCAGTCGAACCGGCAATGTCTGCTCGATAGTCGGATGGTCTAACCACTACACTATTGGTGTTCTGCTTCATTTATATGTATATCCATGGTTCATAGTTACCCAAACACACGACTCAACACTTCACTAACACAGCAGACATCCATTTTACTGTTGGGAAAACCGCACTACTACACATGCGCCATTCCCTTCTGCTCTGGACGCTTGCTGCATGTTGACTGACTCAAAGTATATTCAGACCTCCAAATCCTATAGTCCTGGCACATACGTGTATTTGATTTTCAGGGTGTTCATGTGGTCATCTGAGTTTAGGCTTGTCCGACTGGGGATCTGGACTGCCCTGTACCTAGCTGAAAGTCAGACTTAGCACGGGGATATCATTAGTTCTACTTTTAGCGTCCTACCTGTGTTTGGGGATGCAGAGGTGTGCTCTCCTCTGGCCATCCTGATATATAACAGCACTAAATATTACAGGGGGTTCCGCTGCTGTTTCCCTTCACATTCGTTATAACAGCTATATTGTGACCGTGTCCATTCTTCATATCTACATATACATATATATATATATCTATATATATATCTATATCTATATATATATATATATATATATATATATATATATATATATATCTATATCTATCTATCTATATATATATATATATATATATATTGGTCTGTACATACACATGCATATACACCTACATGCTTATTTACATTTCCCATACCGCTGAATTACCGCCACTTACCGTCGCACACACGCTTGCATACCCGCTTACGTCTAGGGTTGTCACCTTTTCAAATGGCCAAAGTGGGGCATTTTCGAGACACACATCAGATATTACAGGCTGACACATACACACGGTCAGTACAAAGGTTAGAACTTTACTTATTTGCCTAAATGAAAGCTTATTCTTGTAGCAGTTTAGTTGCTTATTCTGTTTCTTGTAACATTTAAGTATGCAACTGTTACATGAAATATGGTACATAATTATTTCCTACAATCACAGGACATTTGCCATTGTATTATTTTTGGTCAGGACACAACTGCCCAAAAAGGGACTGTCCCTCACAAAGTGGGACAGGTGGTAACCCTACTTAAATCTGCTTTAAAGCACCTTAATCACCCTATGTCCAACTGCCACTATGCGAATGTGTAAGGTATATATTCCCGATAATGCACGTGGAGAGACGTACATCATAGTCAGGTGTTTAATCCTGGGTCGTAGGTTCTGTAAGACTGGCTGGTGGCTGAGCAGTCTTGTGGACAACTACTGCTCATACAAGTTGTGTCCAGATGTCTACAGGACTGGACATCATGTCGTGACACCAAGTCTAATGTTTAGAACAGATACTTATCCCATGAGGGATATCCAAAAATTGTGGGAACCAATGACCTCAATTCTTTTGGCTTTACGAAACTGAGGTAGGGTTATACATGCAAGGGATACATAGTTTGCAATCCTGAGACTGCCTAGGGTGAGACTGCCTACTAGATATGAGTAGGGGTCACTATGTGCAAATATGGCTGCGCCAAGCTAGCAGCCCGAGTATGGTTGGTTTTGGTGGACGTTCAGGAGGGTGGGTGGTGTGCTGTGGAGGGGATGATGGGTATTCAATTATGTATCCAGGTGTGTTGAGGTTGGATGAATCAGTTCAGGCCAAACCATTATGTGGGTATGTGCCTGTAACGTTTCTGTACATGTGTATCGCACATTTTAATGTTCATATGTTTGTGGGATTGTGTTCTACAGTATGGCCTGTCAGGTTGTATTGCAGATGTGAATGTTTGTTCTTTGGTTTTCTTTCTGATTCACCCACTGATCCCTCGTACACCTCCAGTTCACCTATTCTGCATCCAACCCAGTCTCCCCTTGACAAAGTATTACATTACCCGTCACCTCCCCCACCCCCATATTCCACACACACCATCCATCCCTCCCTTCTCTGGTTAATGGCCCATGGCACAGTCAACAGAACACATTGCGTACACTACATATCTTTGGTACCAATATGGTTGTGAGGACTACCCTAGCATTTTTGATCTTCCACATGCTGTACTTCACGCACATAGGTACACGCAAGTACTTATCTTTCATGACATGGTAGGTAGACCTGGGTAATACCCGTTCATCTATGCGCCATCCTAACAAGGACGACTTGGGCCGCGAATGGGCAGATATTGGGCAAATGCTCTGACCATTGGTAGGGTTGCAACCTTTTCGTATGACCAAGATGGGACATTTTCGGGATACACATCAGATTTTACAGGCCAACACATACCCACAGTCAGTACAAAGGACAGTACTTTAGTTTTATGCCTAAATGTAAGCTTATTGTTGTAGCAGTTTAGTTGCTTCTTTTGTTTCGTTTACTTGCTTATTCTGTTTCTTGTAATATTTAGGTATTTTACATACGGAAATAAGTATTGTATGGGACTATTACATAAAATATGGGACATAATTATGTCTTACAATCGCAGGACATTTGACATTTTGGTATGGACACAACTGCCCAGAGGGGGACTGTCCCTCACAATGTGGGACAGGTGGTAACCCTAACCATTGGGCTAGGCTTAACAAGTGGCGGCGTGCTAACACGATACATTTCGCTTCCACTTGGTATAACTATCAACACTACAATGGAATACAGGCACGAGGTTTTAAATGTCATTTGTTCAAGGGACGGGTACTCAATATTCAGCTACATGCCTTTGTGTTTACTTTTTATTTTGGTGTTCGCAAAACTGTCTTGTATGCTTTGCATACATTTCAGTATTCATGGACACTGACAGGAGTGATTACTATTAGAGGCAGGCTGTACTATTCAGCATTTTAGGTTGCGCGTATGCAGCCGACATGTTCATGCCTCCGTGCAGCACTTGGACATGCCCCCTGCACTCTCGCACATTTCCTATATACGTAGCCATTGCGACAGCGTGCCTTCATTAATATGCATGTGGTGCTGCTGCGCCATCTCTACGCCGCACGGTCGGCGCAAGGCTAACGCCATCCTTGCGACAAGCTTCATGAATCCCGGGGATTATATTGATACATTTTGGTTCAAAAAATTCCTTATCATATAAATGATATGCCAGGGTAATTTATGTCCTGTAAAAACATGATATTTTTGTAAGCCATAATGCTTTCCAAATTATATAGATATTAATGGCATTTTATGCTTTCCATACTCAGGGTACAATAGCAGAGAATCACATTAATATTATTACTTCTAATGTTCTTAATATGAACAATAATAAACTCCATTTCAGGTACCTGTTTTATTCGAAATGATGAATTTGTGTTATAAATCCATTCTCCTCCCTTCTCCCTTCTTGTCTACAGTTTTCATGCAAACACTCATATTTAATATATTTTTTTATTTCATAACCAGTATTCCATGACTCTATGGCTGCAATTAGTTTATATCCTTCTTCCTGAATTATTCCAATAAGTTAATTGAATTCATTGTGCAAGCTTTCAACTTTACAAAAACAGAAATTCAAAATGGTATCAGATCTACTGTGTTTGATAACTGCTTTGTTATTGTATCTATTCCTAAGAAAAATAACTTATGTAATCTCTTATTTTGTTTGAAATATAGGACGTACCATATGAATTTAAGTGTAGCTTATACATACAAAACATCCTGTAGCCATAAGGACAGTCCTCCCAATATGTTAGTAACTTTAAATTATAAATAGTAAGTTGCCACAGCAAGTTATTGAACAAGTGAGCCTTTGTATGCATATAGTTAGTTCAGTTAATACATTGTTAATTTTACTTTTTTCCCAATTGTTCAATGCCTTCCAAACACACCTCTCAACTTCTCAGACCAAGAAATCTGGACAAAACCATTAATGAAAGTGGGAAAAGGCTGACAAATAGGGATTTTTGTAAATATTGTTCTTAGAAACTTAGAAAGTTGGCAGAATAACAGATTTTGCATTAGCATGAATTTTCTGAAGGGTATGAAATCTGAAATTCAAATGTCTATTGTTATTTTCTAACTTCAATCTTTAATGATTTGCCACTAATTTGCCAGGAAGACACAATTTTATGAAAAATGAACCAAAATATGAGCAAAAATCTGTACAGTTGAGTTATGCTTCCAAAACTGAGATTTTCATGTTTTAATGGTGTATAGTAAGATCATTAACACCAATATGAATGATAAATAACTGATACTTGAGCTGAACAATATCTACTTTTGAATTAAAGTTTTACATCAACTAATTTTAAATCCAATAATGTTGCCACTGTAATAAGTTTATCCATCCTATATAATTGCCTGACAACTGGTTTCAACAAGGAATCACCCAGTATAAGAATTTCCTGATTTATATTACTTGACATGTCAGAACTCTCTGACCTTTTCCTTTTAAACATTTCATTATGTCTTAAACTTACTTCTGTACTTATTTCTGTTCTCTTTTCCTTAGTGTTAAATTTTCTACTGGGGGGACTCCAACTCTAACATATCTAAGGTAAATAGGCTAGACATGAAGTCACTTATATCAACAGCTTTCGTATTTTCTTTGTGTGTGTTTTATATATTATTTCCATGTATAGTATTTATCAATCTATCATCAGTGTTTTTACTTTTTGTATATTAGAATCAGGAACTTCAGAGAAAGGATGAATGTGTGTATTTTATCCGGAACATAATTAATATGATTGATTGATTAATTAATAATTAATCAATCAATCAATCAACCAATTAACTAACTAATTAATTCATTCATTCATTAATTGATATTTGTTTACCAAGAATGTCTGACTGGATAATTTTATCCATTTTTAACTGACGCCTGAGGAGAAAAGCTCCACAAATAAAAGAACAGAAAATTCATATACATATGTGAAAACTGACATAATATTACAATATATTATAAATACATAGATTAATACAAATATTAATACACATATATGTGTAATAATGGATTCACTTCATAAGACTGAAAACCCACAATCTCAAATCTCATTAGACTGACACCCATAATACTAAAAATTCAAAATCCTGAATCCCAAAAGAATGAAAACACACAGAATACAAATACTGACTATATTACAGTACAAGGATACACAGAGAAACAAAGAGAAGACAAAGCATATTACTTTTCACCAAGTATGAGCAGGGGGCAAGCCCCCCTAAACCCCATGTGGGGGTTGTGCCCCCCACACCCCCTACTACTTAAACATATCAAGTCTGAGATTGCACTTCACTACACTAACATGCGTTATGTTGTAGTATAGTAAGTTAGAAGAGAACATTACTAAGGTTACAACAGGCAGTCATGAAACATGTAATGGTATGTTCGCCATTTTTTTCTGTGGAATGCGATCTCGGAGTTGATATATTTAAGTAGCAGGGGGTGTGGCGGGCTTGTCCCTCACATGGGGGGGGTGCAAATGGACTTGTCCCATGCTCATACTTGCTGGAAAGTAATATGCTTTGTCTTCTCTATAGTCAGTGTTTGTATCCTGTGTGTTTTCAGTCTTTTGGGATTCAGGATTTTGAATTTGCATGATTTTGAGTTTTCAGGATTTTGGGTGTCAGTCTTATGGGGTTCGAGATTGTGGGTTTTCAGTCTTCTGAAGTGAATCAGTAATAATACACATATACCATCATTAAGACAAGATAAATACAGTATCATGTAGCATTGAAATGTTGATATGTTATAAGTGCAAGAGTTTGCTACTCACTCATAAAGCAAATGTCAGAGTAGAAAAATGTAAACAGTGGATAAAGAGGAGAAGAAAAATACGAGAGGGGAGAGTGATACAAAGTATTTGTTAGAGATAATAAGTGGGGCAGATATGGAAGGCAGTAGAAATAATGAATAAAAGCAAGATTAAGAGTAGGGAAATAAAAGAAAGAGTAAGAGAAATAAAAACATGGAAAAGGAAAGATAGGATGTATAAAGGTATTAGAGGAGAAAGAGCTAAAAGTTTAGCCAGGAGAGCTGCAAGAGCAAAGCCAGGGTTCAGAAAGGAATTATTTTAGTGGCAGCTTAACTCATTCACACCAATGGAGCTCAAGAAGCACTGTAACTTCCAATGGGCGGAGCCTAAGCCTTTTGACAGAATCAAATTATGTCTTCACATTTAAAACAAATGTTCATATCTCGTGAACTTTAGGGGTCATGAAAGAAGTACAAATGGCAAACTCTTCAATGCAAACTATTTTTATAGTGGTAGTACTCTTTACATTCTGAGTCTTAAACCAAATTTTATAATTCACAGTAAACACAGTAAGAATTATATTTGTAATATTTTGTAAACAACTTACAATATCTCAGCAACCACTGATATTACACACATATTGTCAGAAACATTTTATTTATCTTGATGAGAGTATTCATGTCCAGCTAAGGAGTTCTGCCCATGTTACCTGGTTGTTCAGATATTCAAAGAATGTAAAAAAATATATCTATATAAATTAATATAATAAAAAAACAACAGTTAAAGTGCCAGATTCACAAAGGCTTGCACGGAGTCTAAGAGTAGAGTAAGACTCCATGCAGCCAACATGTCTGCCAAGCGATCCAGGAACAGCCGGCAGGGGCGTGCAAGAGAGCTCCTAAAACACCTCTTACACGGACAGGGCTAGGATATGCAAATTACCTCATTTGCTGCAAAAAGTTATGCAAATGAGGTAAATTTGTGATCCAGGAAACCCTAACCTGTCCGAGTAAGTGTAGTGTTATGTGCAGAAATGTACTCGGTTGTCAACTGAGTACTGTTCTGCAAATAGCAAAATGGAGCCATGACAGCTCCAAATAAAGGATGCATCCAGTTGAGGAAGCATGCCAATGGCCAAATATACGGCCATTGGCAATTCTACCCGTTGCAAAAAAAAAATTAATATTTTTCTTTTTACCTTGATCTGCAATGTTTAAGCATAGCGCAGCATCGCGCAAATGTGTTGCGCTGTAAAAACCCAAAAATAAAAAAATAAAAGCCAAAAATAGGCATTTTATGATAAATATACATCTGCCATGCAAGTGAATGGCAGGCTGAAGACAACATGGCTACTGAGTAGAGGTTGCTAAGGGGGGAAGCTCAGTCTAAGAGATGTAACCAAGCATTAGTAGACAATCTTATGCAAATGAGGGTAAGGACAGTGAATCCCAATTTCACATGGCAAATGAGCAAAGTCCATGGAGTGTAAGAGTAGGATAATGGGAGTATCAGAGTAGAAGATAGGTGACATCATGAGGGGGGTATGTGTGAAAGAATGTAAGCTCATTGGAGCACAGTGGCATGTGTTTGCTGTCAGTTACCCATCACTGGAAGAGGCGTGTCAACAGGTATCCCAGCTAAAGGCAAGAAATTGAAGGTGTATGCCGTGGATAACACTAAAGTTTCTAGTATAAATGCCTGCAATGTGTATGCGCATGTGTGAGCGCCTGTAAAACCAAGTAAGCCTGTGTGCGCGCGTGTGCACCTGTGTGCGCACATTTAAGCCGGAGTAAGCAAGTGTAAGGATGTTGAAACCTGTGTAAGTGCGTGTGCGCCTGTGTGTGCGCATCTAAGCTGGAGTCAGCAAGTGTTAGGCCGTGTAAGCATATGTGCGTGCATGTGATCTGAAGTGCGCTTGTTTGCACGGTGCTGCCCCCGTGGAAACAGAAACAACAAATAGTAGGAAGTTAACCAAGGAGAAGTAGCAGAGCTAGCAGGTGAAAACAATCAGAATCAGCCAATTACACAGGCAGTACACTAGCCCAGCCCAGCACTTAAAACTCTGCAACCAACTTTCCACTATGTTTTTCTCAGATACAATGCGATACTGCAGTAAGCTAATAGAAGTGAAAACTGAAAAAGCTTTACTGAGACAAAGAAATGTTAGGGGCTGCCATTGCTGTTATAAGGCAATATATGCAACATGCTGAGGGCGGTGACAATGCGAATGCTGCTGAGCAACCCACAGTGAGGAGACGGAGAAGAGTGTACAGGCCCAGGGTTACCTATCAGGGGCTACATGAGCTGGAGATAGTGGAGCGCTATAGAGTTGACAGAGACCTCATGCAACAAATTGTTGAGCTGTGCAGGCAACACCTCACACACAGAACCAACAGAGGGGAACCCATCTCAGTGGAAACCAAGGTATATGTTGGCCTAAGAATACTAGCAACAGGTACCTTCCAGAGACCAACTGGTGATATGATGGGGATTTCACAGGCATCAGCATCCAGGGTACTGCACCAGTTCCTGAATGCCATGTCAGCACATGTCGGTGATCATGTATAGTTCCCCAATTCCCGTGAGGTATTGGCTAGCAATATGCATCTTTTCCAGCAAATAGCGGAATACCCTGAGGTACTGGGTGCAATAGACTGCACGCACATACGCATCAAAGCACCAGCTGGTGAGTGGGGTAGGGTCTACTATAACCGCAAGGGTTTCCCCTCCATCAACTGCCAGGTCGTGTGTGATGCCCAGGGCATAATAATGAATGTGTGTGCTGGCTGCCCTGGAAGCTACCATGATTCCCATATCTGGCATCTGACACAGCTGTACCAGACATTTGCCAATGGGGACATCCCTCATGGTCACCTAGTGTGGGATGCTGGATATGCACTCGAGCCGTGGCTGATGACACCCATCAGAAATGCACACACACCTGAACAGGAACACCATAATGAGGCATACGCACAAACACAAAATGTAATTGAGCATGTGTTTGGGCTGCTCAAGTCATGGTTCCGGTGCCTGGACACATCTGGTGGAGCCTTGCAGTACTCACCGACTACATGTACCCAAATAGTCATGGTATGTTCTATGCTATATAATATGATCCTGCGAAAACAGCTGCAGCAGGAGCAGCATAGGGCAGAGCCAAACTGCCCCCCACCATTGCCAAGGCCATCACAGGCAGAGCGTGACTCAGAGGAGGAACAACCTGAGCCTGCCCCAGTAGGCAGAAGGAGGCATGCCCAGTATGCTTTGGCCTTGGCGAAGAGGCAATGCATAGCATATACACTGGCTCAGTAGGAACCCTGGAAATGATACCTCTCTCTGACTCACACATATAGTAAAAGGGATGCCTAACTTGACACTACCTGTTTTCAAACATGTATAGGGAGTGTAATATGTGCATCCGACATAGGCAGCCCTGCAGCACCACCTGAGGCATGATTGCCATGTGTTAAGCAATATAAAGCAGTGCTAAACAGCTTTTACCACTATTTAGTATATGTAAACAAAATTGCACACACTAAGTAGCACAACTTTGGGCAATGTTGAGCAATATTGGGCAGCGTTCAGCAATGTTAGTTAACGTTGAGCAATGTTGTGCAAGTTTGGTCAAAGTTGGGCATAGTTGAGCAAAAGCAGGTAAACATGGTCATATTTGCTTTACTGATCCTTAAGCAGTCTGGTCTGCCCAGTATGAAAATATGAAGCAGTGACAGTCCTCGAACCCAGGATACTGTGCATTATAGTCACAGTACTGAACCACTAAACCATGACAGTATTTCACTAGTCAGCCTGTAGGAATAAATGTTGATAAGTCTATGCAAAGTGTCTCCTGGAAACCCCGCAGGCACAGCATAATCCGTGTAGAGTTATGACACAAAGGTAAGCCCTGCATTAAAAATACAACTCGATTTACAACACACGTATAGTATAAATGTTAATATTGGGCGTGTTCACACACGTCAACAAATGTAGTGGAATTCACATAGCAACATACTGAAAGGTCACACTGGGCATGCTCACACACTTGAATAAATGAGGCAAATGTCAGGCAACAACATACTGAAAGGCCAAACCGGGCATGCTCACACACTTAAGCCATGTGTGAGTACAGCAGTGGGCCACACATATCAGGCAGTTGCATGTGTTAACCCAGGAACCTCTCACAATTCGCCAATCTTGACTTGTGCACACAGTGATATGACAACAGACACATACATAATATATTGGAACCCTATCATAATCAAATATGTACTACAGATACTTAGGTTGGTCATAGAAAGTTGAAAAGCAAAGAAAAAAAACACGAAATCAGTATCATCAATAAACAATTTGCACTGCAAACACTATCCAATCCAGGTCATGGAAAGATTATCTGTGAAGGAGTCCATACAGAACCATGACACTACCCTCAGCTATGTCATAAATAGCAATGTACACTCATATATGTCCTGAGTCAGGGCCAACTGTAAATGACTGACAATGCCAACATCCTGTCAGACAGGCCCATACATACATACCCACCTCCCACTGACAAAAGTCCCTATCATCATACCATGAGATATCACATGTAGAATGGGTAAACAGCTCCTTCCAAAGCTGAAAACATGGCATCAATTGGATTACATTGTGCCCCTATATGTTTCATAAGTGAACTGCAGAACAAACAGAGCCTGCACTTGAAGAGTCTGTTGAGCCTGACCATCTCTACAGGATATGAAACTGTTGAATGGGTTACAGCAACATATGGCACACTACACAAGTGTTGGTACACAACAGACCATGGGAACTATAGTCTTAGAAGCCGATGAAGTCTGATCTGCAAGGCCGTGGAGTCCATCAGGATTGAATTCAGAAACAGAGCTATTGGAAGCCTATAAACACACAACCCTACCAACTTTGTACTGGTCATGGGCAGATCATGTTTCCCAAACCTGCTAGACTGTTTGCAAGGCAGCCACCCAGGACATACATGAATGAAATGAGCTACACACGTCCCACATACACTTTGAATAGGCCTTTACCAACATCCCAGACACATGTCGTATCCACAAAATCAATAACCTGTGCATAAATATGTATTGTCATCGGATGGATTGGCAACTGGGCCACAGATAGATCACACAAGGTAAGATTTGTGGAGTCCTGTTCAAGCTGGTAACACCTGCTGTCCCCCATGTCTCAGTCCTGGGATTGCATAAATCTAAGTGCACACACATTACCATGTCTATTCTGATGATGTCAGCATCCCACAAATATAGCAGTGTAAATGAAAACCCCCAGTAAAGCACATAGTGCATCGTGTTAATGCGTATCTCTCCAGTATCATAACATAGTTAGGTAGGGCTTTGAATCCTGCAATTGCTGAGTGTGTGTGTGTGTGTGTGTGTGTGTGTGTGTGTGTGTGTGTGTGTGTGTGTGTGTGTGTGTGTGTGTTTCTCTGTGATTCCATCAGAGAGTATTGCCCTTTTTGGAGACTAGGAAAACACCTTAAAAGTGTTATATTCCTGTTTGGCAAGTGTGATGATGTCAACATCCTACAAATATAGCATTGTAAATAAAAACTCCCAGTAAAGCATATAGCGTGCCATGTTAATGCATATATCTGTAGTATCATTACCTAGTTAGGTAGAGGTTTGAATCCTGCAAATGCTGAGTGTGTGTCTGTGATTCTATCAGACAGTATTGCCCTTTTTGGAGACTAGGAAAACACCTTAAAAGTGCTATATTCCTGTTTGGCAAGTGCGATGATGTCAGCATCCTACAAATATAGCATTGTAAATGAAAACTCCCAGTAAAGCATATAGTGTGCCGTGTTAATGCGTATCTCTGTAGTATCATAACCTAGTTAGGTAGGGCTTTGAATCCCGCAATTGCTGTGTGTGTGTGTTTATCTGTGATTCCATCAGAGAGTATTGCCCGTTTTGGAGACTAGGAAAACACCTTAAAAGTGTTATATTCCTGTTTGGCAAGTGTGATGATGTCAGCATCCTACAAATATAGCATTGTAAATGAAAGCTCCCAGTAAAGCATATAGCACGTCGTGTTAATGCGTATCTGTGTAGTATTATAACCTAGTTAGGTAGGGGTTTGAATTCTGCAATTGCTGAGTGTGTGAGTATTGCCCTTTTTGGAGTCTAGGAAAACATCTTAAAAGTGTTACTTTCCTGTTTACCAAGTCTGATGATGTCAGCATCCTACAAATATAGCAGTGGAAATGAAAACCCCCAGTAAAGTATATAGCATGTGGTGTTAATGCGTAACTCTCTAGTATCATAAAATAGTTAGGTAGGTGTTTGAATCCTCCAATTGCTGGGTGTGTGTGTGTGATGCTGTTGGTCAATGTGTTGTGTGTTTAGCTTTTACTACTGTATGATATATCAGTATAACAACAGTATGTGCATTGCACACTTCAGGTATCTGTGTGGCAAATACATATATGTACATGTGACCTCAATTAGTTCATATGTGTGAAGCCTGCTTTCTACATGAATACATCTGTCACCTATGACAGATTGTGCTGCTGCTTCTCAGACCTTCGGTCACATATGTATGTTTGTGACAAGGCCAGCCACTGTATTGATCTGTGGCCTAGGTCATCTGTGTCGCACACACCCATGACAGTTTCTATAGAATAGTGTGAGTGAGGGTTCATGCCTTGGGTATACTTCAGACATGTTCAAACACAACAAAGCCTGTCAATAATGGACATTCATAATAGGTGTACAACAGCTTTATGGATATGCATACAGACCCCTTATTGGTTATGTGATACACCCAGGGACTTCAGAATACCTAGGGAAATGTGAATACCAAAGGACAGATGACATAACACTTGGTTGTATGTACACATCGGTACCCGTTCAATATGTTTGGGGCTACTACGTATGTGGTACTGTCGGGATACAATGGTCAATAAATGTGGATGACTATGCTATATTTGGCTTACAGATTTACAGCATGGGTTGGACAACAGGTATCTGTCTGTATGATACCCTTGTGGAGGATAAGTGTCTCATCCGGAGAATGCATTGTAGGCCACTGTATGCTTTTCCAGATGTGGACGGACGTATCCCTAGTGTGTTTGCTTGTACCTAAGAGGGCTATATGCCAAACAGGAGTGGTCCCAGGAATGGGTGGTGGTCAATACCACTGGTTACTGGTATTGTACAGTACCGGACGTATAGAAATGCTACTGAGTTACCTACATCTGTGTGTCAGTAGTCAAGACATAATCTAACGATTGGTCATAGTCAGGCTGTTGAGGTTGTGTACACTACCAGAATGCAAACCAATGACAGAAAGTAACAGTATCACCCACAGCATAGTGTCAAACCATGTCATACAAACATGTGCACCCAAGTTAAAACATATGCGTATTAAAATGCATACTGTCCACCAATAGAAACAATGAAGTCTTGACACTGTGTAATACAGGGCATGTCACCCTTCCCATGTGTCCACTATGCATGTACATGCAGACAGTGCACCTCCACCATGGTCACAAATGTACACCTGCAAATCTGTACTGCACACATCACACACTTAATGTCCACTCAGCGACACATGCTGCCAAAATTACACACATCAGCCAAGTGGCATATGGGCGGACAATACATTATTGGAATTTACACTGGTGTAAACAATACTACATTGATAATCATAGCTTTAATGCATCATGCCTGCTCAGATATACCTACAGGGATATCATTACACTGTACTGTTGACAACATGCTAACATTGCTACACTGTTATAAAGTCACCCTGTGCGTCAGCACCATGTTAGCCTGTTCCTGCATCAATGTTACAGATGACAGGAGGTGGCACAGTTTCGTCATATGCACAGGGTGTGTTGTTGGTTTGCCAGAGCCCGACATTGACCCATCCAATCGACATGTATGTGTGTGTGTGTGTGTGTGAGGGACAACAGTACAGCATGGGTCAATGTTGATGTAATGTGTGTATGTGTTGGCCCTATGTGTCTGGATTATATGTGTGTGTCTGCATGCACACAGTTCCACCATGTGGCTGCCATATACAGGAAGTTATGGGACAGCCAAAGACTGTACCTGCCAGGCTCTACAGATCACCATCTCTGGCCACGGACACGGTACCTGTACCTGGCAGGGGTGCAACGGACAGTATCGGGTATTAAGCCTGACTGGGCACTATCATCAGAGGCAGAGGGATGTCGACTGGAACCATGTCCCTGCTGGGACTGACTAGAGCCACGTGCACATGGTCTTCTATGACAGTCTATAGACAGCCCTGCTTCAACATTGCTGGGGCTAGTACTGCCACTACAAGAGTGGCTTTGACTTGTGTGTCATCCTCGACGACTGCCAGCTGATGATGTTGCTGGCATACATCCACGTCGATGTCTTGGCCATCCTGCACTGTCCTAGCACATGGACATCACATTGCGGAGGACATCTAATGTCTCCCCCCAACGTCTATCAATGACCTCGGTGTAGTGACACACTGCACCCGCAAGGTCATGGATACTGTCATTAATTGCGGTGTTATGGGCCCTCTGCGCCCTCAGTCCCTGTCTGGTGTACCATTCCATATGTGCCTGTGCCTGCATTACAGCCTGGAACATACCTGAGGTTGTAAGACCTGTGGGGGCACGTCTGCCAGGGGCATTACGACCAGCAGTGCTCCTACAAAAACCCCTGGACATCCACCTATGTGGTACCATTCCAGGAATCTGGGTATGGCTGCTGTGAGGGGATGCATGTGCCATAGATACCACACTATCCTGGTCAGTACCTACTGTATGCTGTCCCTCAGCTAAGGCCATTGGTGATGAGGGATGTATTGGCAGCATGAATGTGTGCATAGATGGTGTGGAAAGCTGTGTACTGTCAATTGGCGGACCAACAACAGACCCTGTCAAACCTGCCTGTGCCACAACACATGTATTATCATTTCCACTATTTGTGGCAGTGTCTTCAGGTTCCCTGCTGCACTCAACACACAACCTCAGCACCTGTGAGAGGAAGACAGGAAACACACTTTACAATCTGTACATGATGTTAGCACACCTGCACACATGCACACATGAACACATGCACACATGCACACATGCACACATGAACACATGAACACATGCACACATGAACAAATGCACACATGCACACATGAACACATGCACACATGCACACATGAACACATGAACACATAAACACACACATGAACACACACACACACACACACACACACACACACACACACACACACACACCAACAGCAATCCAGAACATACCCATTAGTGGTTGATGGTGGAGTACAGTATCACAAGCCAAAGAGTCCTATCACACGTGTCATCATGCAGGATGTGTGTTGCTCAACAGCATGCAGTGCGAGTATAGAGAGTCCTTGTTAATAACAGTATATATGTCTTTGATGCATGTGTGTTGCTCAATGATTGGCCTCACCCTGGAACACAATGTGTACATGGACACAACATTGCTGTGCAAGTATTAAATGCTTTTCAATGTCCTGTGCATCATCACTCACAGGTATACATACCATGGATGGATGCACACAACTGTCAGGTGTATAGCAATGATTGCTATGTGTAGTACTGTAGTTACTGTAACTGGATGTAGTGTAGTACCATGAGCCATCATCAGGCAGCATCATGTGGTCACCCAAGGCCACTAATGTGTGGCACACTGGCAACTATCTTGCTGTACCTGAACTGCTGCACTGTGGCTACATTAACCATTTCACAGGCAGTTGTTACATGGGTATGTAAGGTGTTCAATAGGGAGCATTGCCTAACATGAATGTCTTGTTTGTTGAAGAGTTTTGCAATGCCACATGATAGGCCTCTACCCCTCAGGTATAGTATGTGTGCTGTGTGGATGACATTTGGGATACTGGAGCCTGATCTTACAACAGGTGTCTACATACGCCATGTGTATGATATTGACATGTACTGCATATGACAAGGTGGTGTATGTTGTGTGCATGTGTATTGACTCTGCCTATACAATGTCCACTACAGTGTACCACAATGGTTTGGGATGCTCTGTGTATAGCATGTGTTTGAGGCAGCCACTCATGCTACTGGGATGTGCATAGTCCCACAGGAAAGTTGCAGAGCATGCATTATGTGTAAGTGTTGTACATGTGTAAATGGCCTAAAACCCACCTATGACATGCACATGTTATTTGCCATATGAAATGTAGAACACTCACCAGCATGGGTCTGCTGTCTTGCTGTCACACCAGAGGGACCTACAAGGATATGAGTCAGTTTGTCAGTGTCAACAACTGTGGCATTGCTGCTGTGACTTTGCAATTTTACAGTAGTACAATGGTTGACAGTCACAGGCATACAGATTATGTTCAAAATTATCAGTATTGCACAACACCAGGCTCCACATCTTCCAAATACACAGTACATAGCTGACATATGCATGTTCTAACAATCAAGCTAACAGTAGTCTACAGATATGGCATGTTACCTGCATGCTCGCAGTCAACTTTCTGGGTGACTCCGACCTCCATGATGACACATGTCTGTTGTAGTGGTTGTCCAGGAGCCACCATGCTGAGGAGCAGCTCTTCCACTCTGGTGAGGGGTGGATGTAATACTGCACCACCACCTGTGGCAAGCTGTTGTCTGTGGACATCGGAGGCATGCTGCCGGACATGTCTAATTAAATCACTGCAGTGATGGCGTACCTGCTCATAAGTCTGGTTATGCATGCCTACGTCATTAACCCAATGGACAACATCTTGCCACAGTGCAGTGCGCTCATGCTGGTTCTGGAGAACAGCAGGGTGTGATGTTGTACTAGGGTGGATATAATGATTTCCTCCTCTTCAGGGGAATAAGCAGGGTTGCGATGGTGAGACATGTCCCTGGAAGACAATTAAACAATTATTGTGAGCAAGTCATGTGGCACACTTAACATTCTAAATTACAGATATCAATGAAATGCCATATATAGCAACCTTTTGGCTGGCAGTAGATACACACTTTTAATACCACACATCAGTGCACATCCCACAACTGTCTGACAGTGCCTGCCACGTTCTATATATTAAACCATGTTCTGCACAGCAACAAAGTGAAACCAGTATGTAAGACTATACAACAGCACATGGCACACTGTATGTGACACAATGCACCACCTAGCCACAGGAGGTTTATATGAAGCTAATGCATACAGAGATATGTCATCCATTGAAATGATTGTAAAGTACAGTTACAGTACTACCAGTACACCCCACTACTTGTTGATAGCAAACCCCTAAGCAACATATGTGCACATTCATCAATATAGGTGGCATACTGCTGTACTACACTATACATGTTGCTAGATATGCACTTATATCCTGTAACACACATACGACTGAGGCCATGTTACAGGCATACCCACACACACATCAGACATACCTACAAGACATGAAGGTATGGCAACCCAGATGAGCTTTACCTGTGTAGCATACAGTACTGTGTGTCAGCACTTACTAAACCTTATGCCTGAGGTATGTAATGTGTGAGGACTACAGCTAACAAACAAAACAGTGTTTCCAAGCAATGTGGATATACACCATACTGTGCTGTTTAGGCCTACAGCTTCAGGTAGTACTACAGTTCATACGGGATATGTATTCACTAGTGTTAACAATCAATAAGCATACATGTACTGCTTTAGCCTACAATGGCACACTCCAGTCAACACCATGGGACTACGTCACACCATATGTCATACTGCTTTTCCTGCCTAGCAATAGCATACATATCTTTTGCGGGGATCACAGTTAGAACACTACATACCATGATATAAACAGTTTCCCACTAGGCTATCACACATATACACAACGTTGACACATTCACCTACACATTAACCATCACACTCAGTCAACCTCACATAGCAATTAATGCAACATGTACATGCGTGTCTGTATCGGGTCCTAGGTAGCTCATACGCTATTAGCCATAGGGCCTATAGAAGCCTAGCCATGTGGTACCTTGCCCTTCAACACCCATGTAATTTAAGTTCATGTGCCCCTGTCATGCAAAGCCACAGAGGTGATTCCCGGGTTGTATTTCCAATCTCACATCCATTCATCATGATTATTCATGACGACTGCTAATGAGGACCTTTCTTTGCTATTGATAGGTAGTTAGTTCCAGAGTATGGTATGTGTCTGAGATGAGAATGTACCACTCCAGCATGTTCTGCTTTTTGATGTTACAAGGTTTAGATCAGTACAGTGTGTAGCTTGTAGGGATTTTGATCTGTTTACATGGAACATGTCCAACACCTGTGTGTTTGGCATAGCTTTGTATGTTAGGCAGAGGTTGGCTCTGGGTAGGCGGTATGCGACACAGTGTAGCTGTGGTTTTGTAAGACAGTCTGCATAGGGCATCTGTTTGAGTCTGGTAATACTCTTTGTGAGGTTTGTGCCTGATGTCTACAGTTGCTGTAGATGTCTTCTGAGGTACATACCAAAAGGGCCATTGTACTCTATGATGGGTTTTATGACTGATGAGTAGAGTGGAACACTGACCTCTTATTCCATGGATGACACACCTTTTCTGATGACATGTGGACCGTACACAGTTTACATGACTAGTGTGGCACTGTGATTATCAAAAGGGACACTACTGTCCACCTGTGTCCCATGGTCTCTTATCACACTTTTGGGGTTGAGTAGACTACCACCTATGTGTTAGTTCATGGGTACAGGGTTTATAACAAAAGGGATGTCAATACATTTACAACATTGAGCGTGAGCATACATATAAACATCCATTGGTGTACATATAGATTTACATGTAGGCACATATACAGTCCACCTTTCATGGTGGGAATATAATTTATGCAAAGGTTGAGAGGGATACAGTTATGTAGTAAGTTTGCACAGTCTTGTGCAGAATGCATTGAAGGTATTCTCAGCCCATGTATCCTTAGCAGGACTCCCTGTCTGGAAGACTGAAAACTTAACAAATCATACCCACAGCGTTTAAACACCACATGTCATATACCAGCACTGTATGCTGTCTTGTTTGCCACACACTACAACCTACATGACAATATGCACATAACAACCTTCACAAACATATATATGTCCACCCTTCACAAACAGTTGCAGTATGTCCCTTGCTCTATGCACATGTTAAGATGCTAAGATATCTGACACATAAATATCTCTCCATATGTGTGTGCCATACACACACAAGGTCCACACTGTTGTAAGTCCGTAGACCTCACGGATGACCTGTTGGGCCTTGCTACAACATGAACAGTTGTCACATGTGTGCATAACAGTAATATTACAGGGAGTATTTATAGCTGCTAATGCTACATTACTATACTAGCCTGGTACAGCAGTTGCCAATGCTAAGCTACACATTATATGACTATCATGCATGTGTTACTCTGTCACATCCAGGTTTATATAGTTGTTTGCACTACTCCCCCAAACAGCCATTATACACAGTACTGTACAGAACATAGATGACATGATCAGATGTTTGACATTTAATGCTGAGCTACATATGTCACAGTTATGTCCCACTACACACAGCTACACACTAATTTGTCCATGGCAGTAGTCATGCATGGCATCAGTGCATACATACCTACTGCTGCCACATATGCATGTTTCAAAGTATTTACAGTACTCTTCATAAACATCTACTACCTGCTGGTAACCACATATCTGTCACATACCTGTTTGTCACTTTCAGGTCCATCTGTGTACGTTTTGACAAATTTTTTTTTTTGGTATTACTTAAGTAAAGATTGCTTTTACTTAATTTCTTTTGGTAATTAATTACTTTTTTTTTCTTAATGAATATATTTGGTTAGTAATTCAGTCAACTCTTTTTACTTAATTAAACTTTTGTGTTATTAAGTAATAAATCTTTGTTACTCCTCCCCAGGTTCACTGATGCTTTAACACGTGCAATGTAATGATTGCATGTGGGGATAGCAAGTGCAGTTTGCTTTTATAGGTATCTGCACATGTACATGTGATGCCCTCTGCATCAGTTGGTGCACAGCATTTGGTAAATGCATACAGCCTGCTGTGTAGTAATTGCAGTACTCACTGTCATAGCAACCCAATACTATAAATTGCTAAGCTTTGTAGGCGTAGCCCTTTCAGATTTCCAGAGTGGGGCCCATGCTTGTTTGCTGTGGACACTGTTGTGTAAGTCAGAAGGTTGGTATACTTCTTACATCTGAAGCTAGAGGTGTAGACAGTGATGTACATGTTGTACTCAGACCTGACTGTTGCCACTTCCAGTACAGAGCTATCAGTGTAAAGTTTAACTCACCCCTACAAATGCTTACACAAGATATATGTGAGTATGTAGTTTCTTTTCTACTTATGTAATTAACTGCCATACAAAAGTAGTTATTGAGAAGTATTCTTTTGGCACATGCACTGTTTGTGAACTGTTATACTGTGCATATTGATGTACTCACTTCTGCAGGGTTTGTGTATTTTTATTGTTGACATTAGCACAGGATTCTCAGGTAAACTGGACAATTCCACTACTGAGTATGCCTACCTACATCCTTGGTAGACCCTAAACACACACGTATATTTAAATTTGGGGGGGGTGCAGACATACAGAGAGCATTACCTCTTATTGTGTGAGTGTTATCTTACTGGACTTAAAGGATTGGTGTATGCCTGTTAGTTTATCAAGGCAGGTGGTCTGTCTGCATAGTTCCCAACTGTGAACCTATCCAGATGGTAGGCAGATGTTAGCCTGTTATTCTTTGTCTCTGCAACCCACAGGTGTTTTCAGCACTGGTACAATGGCATTGTTACAGTCAGTTGCTACCAGTACATGGCTACATCCTTTGGTATTTCTGTGTTGTACTCCTACATAAGGGTATGCTTGTGGAAGTCCTCCCAAAGCTATTTGCAGAGTGTGTAACAGCAGATAAGCTGATATGCCTGTGTGTTTGTGCCTCTGCCAGGCCTATGAAACACTCAGATACATATTTGCTTGGAGTCAGGGATAGGTAGTTAAAAGTGAGGTACACCTTCCAAATAATAGAGACAGTAAGTGTAGACTTGAGTGAAGCAGTGCATATGGATTAGTACTCCTTTTATGAAGTACAAGCGGTGTCTACTGTTATTATTGTCATTATTCATTGTGTAATACACCACCTCTCTGACTAACGTCAGTACCTTTCAGAGGGATTGAGAGGGACACAGCTAAAATATGTTTCACAATC
This sequence comes from Protopterus annectens, assembly GCF_019279795.1. Lineage (NCBI taxonomy): Eukaryota > Metazoa > Chordata > Ceratodontiformes > Protopteridae > Protopterus > Protopterus annectens. Next base: position 304,237,824 of record NC_056730.1, on the reverse strand, counting down.
AGGAAGTATGGCCTCTGCCCTAATCAGATATGCCAGTGTTTGCCCTGCTATGATACTGTGTGGGGGTTGTAAAGTGCCTCAATAACATTATTTGCTGCTAGAATGGCCGCTTCTTTTATCACAGTCATTTAATGCAATTCCACAACAATTGCTGGTAAAGATCCACAGAACAAGCTTTGTGTTATGGCCTTCCTATTTTTCATTTACATTCACTCATTGTTTTGCATGATATATTAATTTCAGCACCAAGTTATTGTTTATCTGCTGTAGCTTAGTGGTACTTCATGCAGTCAAGTGTGTCCAAGGTCTGGGGTTCGAGACTGACAGAGGTGTTTTCTTTTGCTGCTGAACAGAACAAGGGCCCTGACATACAGAGTGATTAAGGCACTTTTAAGCAGTTGTAAGCGGGTTTGCGTGAGTTTGCATGACGCTTAGCGATGCTCAGCTAAGCGCACACATGTGCACACTCGCTCAAACCTGCTAACTACTGCTTAAAAGTGCTTACTCCCGCTAACCCCCATGCTCATTTCTTTGAAAGAAAAGAAAATGGGGAGATAGGAAAGTGGTGAAAAAGGGGGCACAAAGAGGGAAAGACAGTAGGGAAACCAGCTTGGGATGTGCAGGACGGGTGTAGGGAAGGTCCCTAGCTGCCCATTTCTTTACCAGCAACAGCTGTGCATATGTTACAGATTTGGAGTGAAATTTGATACCTTCCACCCCTGAGAGAGAGGTGTGGACAACAAAGTATGTTGTACTGCCAATTCTAATTATCAGTTTACATGTCCAGCAGACATGTGTGCAAAATGGGCAGCTATGTATGGGGCGTAATTTTTTTGTGGGTACAGATTGCCCTTTTTTTTTTTTCAGGTGAGAGTGGAATGTGAGGTAGAGGATGTAGGTATATTTGGGGAGGTAGGTTGGGGAGGTAAACACATAAGACAAACAAGACGCATACAGGGGCAGAGTATGGCACATGGGGTGGGTGAACACAATTGACGGGGACGGATGTTTGGAAATCGCAAGCCCATGTGCCCACAGATGGTAACAGTGAGACTGAGATCCCCACCCATGGGCAGTCACCACTGAACCTTCACAGACCCGAGGGTGGCTGTGCTGGGGGTTGCGTAGGAGGGGCAGGCTCACCCATGAATCGCGCCACTCTCGCCTTGAGCTGGCGTAGGGGATCAGCGACTAAATGCTGGATCTCCCTACGCACCACAACCCGGACCCTTTGGAGGATGACAGGTGGCCCTTCTTCGCCCACGCTTGCAGGGGGAGGATGAGCCCCATCCCTGCAGCGCTTCCACCCGAAGGTGGCACAGGACCAACAGAGGGGGGTAGCCTGGGCTGGGCACCAGACATACTGGTGCCAGGTGCATTCGCCAGCTGAGGAGGGACAGGTGGGTCCGCTGGGACCGGCCTTCCCATACGTTCTGTGATTAGGTGTGTTTAATTACAACATAGACAACAGCATTCCAAATTAGTTGTAACAGCATGCAGTAATATTCCCATTACTCCAATGCACCAGTGTTCCAACAGTTGAACAGCAAGCATAACACATGCATATATTGAACGACAGTGGACATTACAACAGCATGCAAGGATGATTGGTGGCAACAGGCCACCAAGATTGTGATGTTTGAACAGGGCACATGCATCAAAGAAAAATCAGATTTTTATTGAACAATAGGACATATGTCCCAACAAATGTTATGAGATTACACATACCCATTGAAGTGTGGAATTGCATTGTTTATGCACATGGAGTAGGGGGTAAAAAGAAACATCCATTAACATCTTATTAGTACTTTTACTCTACACTACATTCCTATTGACTGCAGGTGTATATCCCCTATATGTATTATTACACTAGGCAACATGCATTAGATTGTGTAATGGGTTTGGCTAGTTCATTATATACCTGAACTATATCTGACATACTAACTGTCCAAGATGCAGATGTTACTGCTACATTGTTATATTTTATTATTATATTTATGTATCTGCATATCTGGATGTGTTCATGTGACGTTTTCAGTGAAATTTCTACAGAACCCTGCATTTCATGTAGCACACTCACATTTCTGGGGAACACCTTGACAAGCTACTCGTGTGCCAGATTTACCTATGCATGACAGCCATTTACCAACTGTTGAGGACTGTTATATGCTTCACAGCTACTGGCACTTCCTTCATCCACTTTATATGGGACTGCACAACTGTGGGTTGACAGCACTTAATACAACAGTACTATTTATTTAATGCAAGGGTACAACATTTCAAAGTAAGTGACACAGACACACTCCAAGTATTATACCTTTATTAATTACATTAAACACTCTTTTCTACAGGCTCTCTCCTTTATTTGATATTACAGTGCATACGGAAGACCTATTCAGGACATATTATACCTTTATTGATAGGTTACAACACTCTTTTTCAGGCTCACTCACTTTTTTTATATGACATTACATGCAGAGATAGTATTCCAGACTTATTTTACCTTTATTAATGGGTTACTACACTCTATTTCTGTCTCTCTGACTTATGTTATATAACAGTACATGCAGAGAATTTATTCAGGGCATTTTATAGCTGTATTATTGGGCTACAACACTTTTTTCATGCTCTCTCACATATATTATATAACAATACATGCAGAATAATTACTAACCTGCCTGGTGGCGCAGCCTTAGCAGCCTATCTCCATAGGCTTGCTGATTCGCAGCATGGGCACCTGCAGCTGTGAAGTAAATGAAAAGATATTGAGACATACCTATCCATTATTTAGACTATATTAGCATGTCTTACATACTGCATTCCATGGCTACCTACTCAGTAGTGGGGCATCCTGCATATGACGGGCCTCCTGGATCCATTGGTTCAGTAGGTCCTGCTTCCGTCTCTTCAGGTCTGCATGGTGGTGACGAACCTGCTCACCAGTCTGAGGGATGCCTGCGGCACTGGTGAGTTCATGAGCCAACCGGTTCCAAGCCTCTGCCTTATACTCCATCCCTTGAAACTGGCCCTGCAGGAGTTGAGACTCATGACGATGGACTAGGAGCCAAACCATGTATTTTGACTCCTCGATGCCCCAGCGTTGCGCTCGAAAGCAAGTACCCTCTCCAGCACCAGACATTCTAACTGCAGATGTGGGCTACAATAAGTTATGGTGAGTATTCCCGCCTATGCAGCTTAAATATGCCACATTTCCCACACTTTTTTGTGCTTGGCCATTTTTGGAATTTCTCGGCTGACTGCAGATCTGCTTAGCAAAGATTAATCTACCTTTTATAAGTATATGTATGTTAACAGTGTATGTTTATTGTAAGCTGTCATGGCTTAGTGGTTCAGTACTTTGATTATGGTGCACAGTGTCCCGGGTTCGAAATTTGTCATTGCATTTTATTTTACTACTGTCCAGACAGGCTAGGGGGTGTGGCTGTGTTTAGGCAACTTTGCTCCACGTTGCTCCACGTTGCCCGACGTTGCTCCACATTGCCCTATGGTGCACTGGTTAGCATGGTGCGCAGCTCCGCACAAACTTATTGCGCTGGGTAAAGCGCTCCTTAGCTGTGGGCAACTAGATTGCGCTAGATAAAGTGCTGCTTAGCTGTGGGCAACTAGATTGCACTGGGTAAAGCGCTGCTTAGCTGTGGGCAACTAGACTGTGCTGGTTAAAGCACTGCTTAGCTACGGGCATTTATATACATTTTGTTCACTGATACATAGGCCATTTCAATGCTTTTTAGTAATATTTTAGTCATATATATGTCAGGAATTATTTCATATGCTAATTTAAAACATAAAATTGAGAGGGGAGTGGTGGGACTCGAACCGTGAATGCCTCCTCTTTGTGCGAAAGCTCTACCACTACGCTATTGCTATTTGGATTGATTTGCATAAACATTTGTTATTATGCTCTTCAGTGTCGACATTGCATACTCTAGCTGAGCTATGGGCACACCCGCGCAAATACGGGCAGCTATATCGGGAATTAGAAAAAAAAAATAATATTTTACATTTTATAACTCTACTGGGGGTTTACATTGTGAGGGAGTGTAGTGTTGGGTATGTTGACATTTGAGCGGACTCACTCATGTGTGTTGACATTTCACTATTCAGACACTTGCAGGGGCGTGGACCATAGGACTGCTCGGCAGTCAGACATGCCCCCTGCCTTCCTGCACGGTCCGTGTTAGACTTGGAGTGGAGTCAGCGTGCCCTCATGAATATGCATGGCACGCTGACGTCAGACCGTTCAACTGCAGTTTCCGAGTAGGACTTATTTAGTCTTACACAGAGGTTTCGTAAATCCGGGGGAAAATCTATTTTCCTGCACTAGACAGAGGTCAAATATTAATGCAGTTGAGTTTGCTATTGTGTAAGCTTTAAGAAGAAATCTTTTAAAACCTTGTGCATATCATCATTTTGGAATTATTGGTTCAAATATGAACAAGCAATATTTGAAGCCTAGAGGCATCAGTAGGAGTTAACTGCAGATGTACCTGGAGGCATCACTTGGATGTAATGAGTTAAATAAATGAACTGAATGTTATTTCTTGCCCTGATTGGTGCAGGGATCATCTTCCAGACTTCCCCTACACACTGTGAATACAGACTTTGACCACAGTTTTTCTAAGGATGATAAATGTCAAGCAGATTTTTGTCAGAATAATGAAGGTGATGATTTGAGAGGTAGTGGTAAAGAATTGCAGTTATATCTAGGCAGGAAGTGGGATTAATTTTAATTTTGTGTCTTAGGAGATGTTGGGTGTAATTTAACCAGTTTAGAGGTTTTAGTGCAGAACAATGATGTTTTCGGTCACTTGTATGATTTGCAAATTTAGTTACCTTGTAACACTGTTCTAGTTTAGATTTTAGGGTAGCATTGAGGTTAGTCAAGATGGGATGATATATATGTATGTATATTTATATATATGTATATATATATATATATATATATATATATATATATATATATATATATATATATATTTGTATATGTATTGCTTTGCATATGAAGGCCGTATTTGAGATTGTCATCTATTGTAACTTCCAACAGTTTTATATAGGCACTACCTCAATGAGCATATTATTTAGTGATGTGACCTTAAAGCTATTTTTATCATGGGTAAGTGATTTGGGCAAAATAAAAGAAGTTTGGTTTTCTTAGGATTAAGAAGGAGAGGAGTTTGTGGATACAAATCTAGTTTTCACTAGAGTTAAAAGCGCATTCTGTAATCTCTTCTAAATTTTCTAGATTGTCAGAAAGGCAAATAAGGGTGGAATCATCTGCATGCTGTACAAGAGAAGCATTTTTAAAGTATGAAAATTGTTTGTAAAAATATTTACTATAAGAGGACCCAGGATTGAGGCTTGTTGTACACCTGTAATAATAGAAAGATAAGAGGAAAGAGTAGAATTCCATTTGACTGCCTGTTAGTATTCTGACAAGTAATTATTAAACCACTGATGAGTAGGTTGTGAAATGCCCATTGTAGGCAGTTGTAGTAGGAGTTGTTTTTTTTTTAATGAGACACAGTGTCAAAAGCTTTTCTTAAGTCTAGAAATAAGGAGGATACGAGTTTAACTCTATCCCTGGCTTTATTTATGCTAGATATAAAATTTAGGAGGAGAGTTGTCATGCTATGGGCAGGTCAAAATCCATGATGAATATTGGTTAGTAACTGTTATTTTAAAGAGATGTTGGAGTAGTTGTTTATGGACACATTTTTCTAATATTTTTTTCAAAGGAAGAATAAGATGGTAATGGATCTGAAATTAGATTTTAGGTAGAAGTAGTGAGAGGGATGATGTGGCATTTTTTTCCAGATGGAAGGAATATAGGATTTTTGTAGTGACCTATTAAGAAGGATGGAGCCTGGATATGCAATGGCTTTAGCAACAATTTTGAGGTGTTCTGCAGGAAGGTTATCTGCAGAGGGTGATCAGGGTTTAATTTTCGATAATAACTTTTTTATGAAGGAGTTAGCAACTAGTTGTAGTGTGAGGGTGGAGGGCATTAGTTGATGGAGGTAGATGTGAGTCAGGGGAGTCAGGAAAGGATTCATTGGTGAGGGCAGCTATGCTGTCAGTGAAGTATGAGTTAAACTTGGTGGCTGTTTACAAGGGTGGGGGGGTTATTGGTACAAGGGTTAAGGAAATTGTTAGTTCCTGGATGTAAAATATGTTTAATCGATGACCAAAATTGTGGGTGTTATATCTATGGTTATTTTGTAAATCAGAATAGTATTGTTTCTTACCAATGTTTATTTGTTCTTTGGTAAGGTAACAGTTCTTTAAAGCACTGATGATTTTGTGGCATTTTAAGTTTCGGCCACTATTTTCATGCCTTGCCTCTATTTTGCATAAGACTTTCCTCTCTTCCTATGTAATGTAACAAGGTTTATACCATGCTTAAAAAGTCGAATTGAACCTTTCTGCTGCCTTATCAAGTGACAAGGCTTTTAGAATAGTCCAGTTAACTGAATTCAGAGCAGCTAAAATGATCCAGGGTTACATTTTGAGAGATTATGAGTATTTAAGCTGTTTGAAGCCATTGAGGTTAATGCTAGAAGAAGGATAATTAGAAGTAAAAGTATTCCAGTTGATACTGACATCATCTATGATGACTGTGTCATTGGTAATATTGTGTGAGATCCAGAAAAAGGATATCTTCAAGGGTGAATATATTGTTTCTGGAGGAGGGGATATATAGAACAATTATACAAAGGAATCTGGGTCCTTTACATTTATGTAAGAGATAAGCAGCTAGGCATCACTCAATTTAGGTAGAGTTTTTGTAAAAGTAAAAACATATATGCTATTGTAGAGGATAGCTACTCCTCCAGCATTTCCGTTAAACCCATCAGCTCTAATGATGTTGTATTCTATAATATCTTAATTTGCAGTTTTACCCAACATGTTTTCATCTAATGTCCACATGATATCACACTATCAACACCCACACATAGCAACACTAAACCCACATATACGGAGGCCCTTAACATTAACCTGGCCAAGCAACAAGGACCTCTGATGCTGAAACACAAACAAACACCAGTCACAACCAAAGTGATGCATAGCTCATAACACCAGTGTGCCACCCAACAACAGCCCCTAAGGCAAGACAATGTACCCAACACTTTAGTCATAGGTGACTCTATAGTCAGGCACACTGATGTCCCACTCACCAGGCTGAAAAAGGAGAAAATTACAGTCAGCTGCCTGTCGAGTGCCAGCATCTGCCACATAATGCATGCACTCAAGTCACTCCACAACAAGTACAAATACAACACTGTCATTGTCCATGTTGGAGTGAATGACTTGAGATGTACCTCCCTGGACTACATGAAAAGAGACATGGAAGAGCTCTCGGATCATGTGGCCCAGGCATGTATGACCCTAGCCCTGAGTAGCATCCTGCCTTCGCCCAAAATGATACCACAGCATATGGACAAAATTATTGACTTCAACAATTGGCTAAGCTTCTGGTCTCATTCAAAGGGGATTCAGTATCTGTCTGCCGGGGACGACATGATTGACAAACCACAATGCTTTGCCAGAGATGGTCTGCACCTGTCGCCCCTGGGATTCAGGTTACTGGCTAAAGCTCCTGCCACCCATATAGTGCCTTTTTTAGGCAAGGTTCAAAGATAAAACCACCACCATTACAGATACAAGCATGCAAAATCTGAAGGTAATGCTACTCAATGCTAGAAGTCTAAACCTCAAAATGCACTCTCTCGAGACACTCCTAAAAATGTAGAACATCGATATCTGTGCAGTAACTGAGACCTGGTTCAAGGCTCCAGAGATCACCCCTGCAATATCAGGCTACAACTCCTACCACACTTTTTGGCCACCAAACCAAGACCGAAACACTAAAGGTGGAGGAGTGTCGATATTCACCAAGGATATTCACACCTCCAGGCTAGTTGCCCAACACAATGCATCTGAAATTCTCCAGGTGCAACTAACAGTAGGTAAGACTGCAATACAAATTGTAGCTTGCTACAGATCCCCTACCATGCCCCAAGATTCTCACTACACCTTTCTAAACATACTGGAAAATATTAAGATACAACCAAACACCCTAATACTGGTTGATTTCAACTACCCTGCCATTTGCTGGAAAAACTACTTGGGTACCAACACCTTTTCCCAATGTTTCTTGGAATTCATAAATTCCAATGCCCTGGATCATCTAATCCATTGTCCCACCAGGGGCTCCAATATCCTAGACCTGGTCATTACCAACATGGGAGATAGATGCTCCACACCAGTGGTCACCCCCTCATTGGTCAGGTCTGACCATAAGCTAATCACCCTTGACATCCACATCCCACCCCCACCCCCCAGTAAGGAAACCTCCGTAAAAAACTTCTCCAAAGCCAACTTCATGCTACTCAAGTCAGAAGTGACAAACATCATGAAACCCATGCAGATGGGAGGTGAAAGTACGACTGCTGAGTCCTACAATAAGGCACTGTATGAGCACATCCACTCATGCATGAATTGTGCCATCTCAAATAGAACCAAGACGCTCTCCTCCAAAAAAAGGAAGCCAATCTGGTGGTCCTGCCATAAACAAACTATACAATAAAAGGAAGAAACTGTTGCAGAAAAGAGGAAAATTCCAGGATGCAAAAAACTCCCTTACCAGCCCCAGTAAGAAGCTGAGATCCCTCATAAAATCCTCCAAAGCTAGTTACGAAAATAAAATTGCCAAAGATTACAAAGATAACCACAAGGCATTCTATAGTTATGTCAAGAATCTAAATGGAAATGCTCAGATCTGCTCTGACTAAAACAGAATGGCATTAAATATACTGATCCCAAGGATACTGCCAATATCCTGGCAGATCAATATAGTGCCAACTTCACCCCCTCTCACCTCATAAAGGGCCCATCTCAATACCAAAAGATTGCCAAATTCCAGTAATCATGGCCACACAGGTAGAAATCTCACTCTCCAAAGCTAAGAATACAGCATCCATGGGACGAGATGACATCCCAGGCCGTGTACTACATGAACTACAAAATGAACTGGCACCTCACCTAAATGTCATGTTTATTCATAGTCTCACCTCAGGCTTCGTGCCCACTGAGTGGCACACAGCTACAGTTATCCCATTCTACAATGAGGGACCCATCTTGGATTCTGGGAACTACCGTCCCATCAGTCTGACGAGCCTGATCTGCAAGGGAATGGAATGCATTATCATGGAACTTATTAACAAAGACATTGGGAACCTTCAAACACTGGACCCCACCCAGTTTGGGTTCGTGAAGGGCCAATCTTGCCTCCTGAACCTGATTGACTTCTGTGAATCAGTCTCCAGAGCTGTGGACGAGGGTAAGTTGGTCCATACAGCCTATCTGGACCTCGTCAAGGCCTTCAACACCATCCCCCAATCTGGAATCATAGATATACTTAATAAGCTGGGCATAAATCCCTACGTCATTCAATGGGTTGCCGACTGGATTACTGACAGAACCCAGACTGTAAAAGTAGCCGACTCCAAATCCATCTCCAGACAAGTGACAAGTGGAGTACCTCAGGGTTCAGTCCTGGGACCACTTTTGTTTGACATCTACTTCACTGAAGTACAGGCCAACACTAAGGGACTCTGGCTAACAAAGTTCGCAGATGACTGCAAACTGGGAGCCATTACTGAATCCCCATATTCTACAAAAGGGCCTTACAGAAACAGATACGTGGTGCCAGAGCAATGGGCTCAAGCTTCATGCCAAGAAATGTATAGTTATCCCCTTTGGGAAAAACCATGTTCCCATGAATTGCCACATAGGTGGCGGTACACTATACACTGAAAGTGTGATGAGAGACTTAGGGACACAGGTGGACAGTGGTCCCACCTTCGATAACCACATCACCACAACAGTCAGGAAATCCTTCTATGTGGCGCACTCACTAAGGGCTTTTCATCCAGAAAAAAGGAGGTCATTGTCCCACTGTACTCATCCCTCATTAGACCCAATATAGAGTACAATGCCCTGTTTGGTATGTACCTCACAAGACATCTGCAACAGCTGGAAAGGCCACAGAAATACTTCACTAAAAGAATCACAGGCCTAAACCAGATGCCCTATGCTGATCATCTAAAAAAAACTCCAGCTATACTCTGTTTAATATAGTCTACTCAGAGGCAATTTCTGCTTAACATACAAGGCCATCTCAAATCCTGAGCTGTTGGACATGCTCCACTTAAAGAAATCCCAATCCCTCAGAACCACACGCTCCAGGGATCTAAACCTTGTCATCACAATAAACAAAACATGCTGGAGGGATAGTTTCCTGACCCAGAGACTCCCCATACTCTGGAATAGACTGCCCATACATGTCAAGCAGAGCGCCTCCTTGGCCCTCTTCAAAAGAAACCTTGATGTTTGGATGGGAGATAGGAAATTCACCTCGGGGATCACGTCAGTCACCCAGGAGTCCAGGGAAGTAAATATTGTGGGAAGAAATATCCAGGGAGTTGTTATGGCTAGGCTTGTAAAGGCCCTAGGGCCAATAGCCTCGTACCAATCTATGAACCTAGGAACCTAATATAAGATTTATTCTATAGAAAACATAACATCCATTTTTCCATTCATTTGAAATTGTTGTTATTTTGGTCATAATTTGATTATTTATCTTTGATTTTTTGCTAATTTATTATCCTTATTTCATTATCACAGACTGCCTGAAGGAACAAAAGATATTCTGTAAATTTAGGTTTTGTTTCTTTTAATGAGTTTCCTTTGATTATTTTTCGTACTTTAGCTAATAATGTCCAAAAAAAGTGGGGGGGGGGGACAGTCAGCTATCATTATTATAATCATTGTTTTTTATTTTTTTTTTCTTCAAAACATTTTTATTGGTTGTAAAATCAAATGTCATAGAAAAAAAGAAAAGCAGATGTTTTATAGATAAATATATATTTGCAAGTAAAGTCATAGTACAATTTATGCTACTGTTTGCAATTCTTGTGTAAGATTATAATATATCCACTTTTAGATAAAATCAGTTTACTATCTACATAACTACTAAATAACTATATGTTCTTCATAGATATAAGATGTATTCTATATAAAACATAAAATCATCTCTTCATTATTTGATATGGGATATATTTGCAAAATTGCTGTTTTTTTTTTGGGGAGTGGCATATTTTTTTTCTTTGATTTATTTTACTAATTTATTATTTTAATTTCCATATTGTGGACTACCTGACAACAGAAATTCTATAAATTTAGCTTGGGTTTCTTTTAACCAGTTTCTTTTTATTATTTTTCTTGTTTAGCTAATATTGTCTGAAGGGGGGAACTACCATTAACACATATACCTTTTAGTATTGGAACGTTAAATGCGCAGCCACCTTGGTGCAGTGGTTAGCGTTGCCACCCCACAGGTAGAGGTTTTCTGGTTCAATGCTTGGCTAGGGTGCCTTGTGTGCATGTCCTCTCTACAATTGTGTGGGTTTCATCCCAAAGACATGCTGTGGACCATAAAACTCCACTGCCAATTGTTCTGCAATGGCAGCCCCTAAGTGGAAAAAGCCAGAAGAAGATTGGAAATTTAAATGAAATCATTTTTTTAAGTTTAAAATTGTTTGTCCATAATGCTTAACCAAATACTTGTACTTCCTTCCAATAATGTCCAAGCTTTGTATATTCAACAAAAATACTTTTCAAATCTGCATCTACATTTACTTTACATCTATAAATATTCAGTTCTTTTATGTTTTGTGACTCTATGTATTTTACGTGGAGTATATATTGCTATATTTTAAAATGTCCATGATATTTTCCAAAATAATGAGGCTGTGTATAACAGTTAATAAGCCTTTACATTGTTTTTTCTCTTTTAAAGTAAATTCCATTTTTTTTGTGTTAAGTATCTGTGTCCATTATCTATTAAATATGATATTGTTCATCTATTCGTTTATATAAGGTAGATATAATACAGATTTGTTATTACTGCCTGTATAAGTTACCTAATTTATGCACTCTAATAATTTTTGTTATTCTTTTAAGGTAGATTCTTAAAAACTTTGAGTTCCCTTAAATGTAAAGTCTTTTATAGTTTGTCTAGTAGGCCAACCTCCCATTCCTATACTATATCACTCTATTATGTTTTCAGTTGTTTTAAAATTAACCCCTTCTATACAATCATATCAAGCTAAGAATTTCTCTCTGTCTCTTTCTCTGTCTCAGTCTCGGATATAACATTGTGTTTTCATTTGTTATTTCTAATAAATCTATGTTTACTCCCAACAGATATATAGTGAATAACCATACTTTTAAGTTAATATGTTTATATATTTAGATGATCATCGTATACAAACATATAAATATCACACTCCTAGCTTTAAAATAACTTTCCTGCAGAGGAAGTAATACAACAGTAACACAAATAAAAAAGGATAAGGAACTTATCTTTCCAGCAAAGAAACAGCAAAAGCTGACCTTCGATTCTCAAAAGACTCAGTGGAGCACATACTCCTCAGTGGCAGTAAAACTCTGAATGACTTTGCTCTGAAACTTGCCTTTTAGTCAGCTCAGCTTGAGCTGCCTGACAATTTGGGTGCATGGAAGGTGCCCTGAAGCTTTGAAGCAGGCTGTCTGTTATATCCTTGGCAAGATATAACCCATATAGCTAAGGTTACTGCAGCACTGAGCATGCAAACATCTACTGTTATGGTAAGTTAAGTTACACAACTGTACTTTTTTAGTTGTCAATAAAATATTTAAATATCTGGAATCTAATAGATTAGTTATGTTATATTGATAGCAGTTTGATATTATAGCCAAAATATGTTGAATAGCACTTCTTCATTTAACTTGGTTAATTTATAATTGATTTGTGATGACAGGAGTTACTGCTAGCCATGTCAGGAGAAGTTGGGTAATGGATGTGTAACATATGCCAGCACAGCTAGCTGGAATTTTATAAATAATTATATGTCATTTGTATATCAAACTGATTTGTACAGATGCTTGTGCTGAAAATGTATTTGTTGAGTTTACTTGTGTTAAAATGTATAAACAGTGTCCCCTGCTGGAAAGGAAATAAATGTACATGTATTACTGTAACTAAATTAAATGTATATGTTTTAACAGCATATACTGGAAGGGAAGAGGTTAATCCACCTGACTTTGAAAAATAGTCTTGAAATTAAATTACATTATTGGTTAAGCCATAAAGATGTTAAACCATAGTTTTGAATGGAGTCAGAGATGCAATGTCTGTGCTAGAGAATAGGTTGTAGCTCCTGTAGGAAGAGTGGAATGGTTTTATGGTTTTATGCCTTCCAGCAGCTGCACCACATCTGAACAATGCTTTTTGTGTGTATTATTGGCATGTCGGTGCTAAAATCCTGGCAGTTTCTAGTGCTGGTGAAAGCATGGGAAACAGAGTTAGATGACCAGATGTGTGTGATGTCATTCTGCAAGCCAGAAATAATATTCTAGACAGCAGGAGATTGTTCTCAGCATTCTGTCTTGGATCTGACAACAAGGACCACTCACCCATCTTGCTTTGCTCTATTCAATTAGTAGGAGCAGTAACTCTTTTAGTCAATCAGGAATAGATAGTGAGATTAGCTAAGTACTGTTTTCCTACAGATGTGTGAAACTTTCCATTTGTGTTTTTTTTAATATTTCCTGTGTCTGAAACTCTTTTGTTTACTATAAATAGATATTTAGTATTCTCATGTTCTTTTATTATATATTATTAAATATATTTAAAATTCTCATTGTGGCTGGTACTTTTAGAAGAATATTTAAGTTTTGAGAGTATTTGAATATATTTATTTGGTAATAACGCTGGCCACTCCTGAAAGCCTTGCTGTCTGATCAATATTGCCATCTGTATTAATATTAACTTCACTGAGTATAAATGGATACCCTTTAAAGAGCCTTATAGTAACTGTCTGGTGGCAGTGAAACTACTGTATAGTAGGGACAGAAAGTGGCATAGCTAGTAAATCTGTGCCAGCCTTTCTCAGGTGTGTGTGTGTGTGTGTGTGTGTGTGTGTGTGTGTGTGTGTGTGTGTGTGTGTGTGTGTGTGTGTGTGTGTGTGTGTGTGTGTGTGCCTGTGTGTATAAATGAAGACTCAAAGAGTGTGTGTGTGTCAGCTAATTGGGGCAGGGACACAAAGCACTGGTTTCACAGTGCCATTGGGCAGCCTCACTGGGGACCTGGGGAAAGACAGATATAGAGGAATCCAGACCCCGGGCTGAGTGTGTTTCCTGTGTGTACTTATTGTGCTTGATGCAGAGAGGTCTGCATTTGAAAATACTGAGTGCATCCATTTGTATTCCAAGTGAAAATCCCTCTCCAGTGTCAGTGATGAGGATTCAGGCTCCTTGATTATGGGTCTATATCACATAGTTGAAGTCTTATAACTTCGAACACGTAATGTTTGAACCATTATGTTCAAAGCTACAAAATGGAAAACAAAATAAACTGTGTTAAGCAGGGGAGCTAGCCCCCCTGCACCCCCACACCCCCGCTACTTAAATATACCAACTCCGAGATCGCACCCCATTGAACAAAATGGAAACCTCTGCTTATGGAGATTTCCATTGAAACGCTCAAACTTTTACAAATTCGAACTTATGGTCTCGACCATATGAGGTTTGAACTTGTAAAAGTTTGACTACGTGATAGGAACCCCTTGATTACTAGCCCAGAGTGGGGCCCTCACATGATTACAGCAGTAAACATTTTTTCCCAATTGGCCTTATATTCACTGTTCAGCAAGTATATAATAGTTTGAAAACTAGAAGCTATAACATAGCTTTCCATATTTAGAAATTCTAGCCCTCATTTAATTCCATGTTTTCATATTTTCTTTGCTTCCAATATGAGTGAACAAAAGTGAATGAACTGGGGGTCAGAATCTTCGAACTGCATTTACAAAACACACACACACACACACACACACACACACACACACACACACACATACTGCTGAAAAACACCACTGAAAGTGTTTTTTCAGGGTGCAAGCCCCTTGCACCCCCCCATTCCACAGTCATGCCAACTTGAAAGGAGAGAATTCTCTCAAGAAGTAAATCACTTCTAGCACAACTTGCTAACAGTTATTTCCTGTTGAGAGACTCTGATCATTGATGGGTTGAATCTTGAGCAATTAAAGCAGCATTTATCCATCAGGAGGTTACCCTTTTGTTTTTTTTTTTTGTTTTGTTTTTTAAGCTATTCCTGGCTTATAAGGATGACTCAGCAAGGGTATCATTATTCTTTCTCTTTTCTTAATTTGAGCTTCAGAGGATGTTAAATCTGTAAATATATTTCATTTTTTGGTAATTTTAATCATTAATAATTTGTCTTAAAATGTAAACAAAAAGTATTTGTTCCATTTGTTTGTTGTTTGATTTAACTCCATTATTATTTAATTTTATGGTTATTTCTATTATTTTTCTATTATTGAAGCTAGAGTTACTCCTAAGTAATTTATTTATTTATATTTATTTATTCCAGTTTGGTGACCGGGGAGGTCCACTGGGCTCAAGAGCTCGTTTTCAGTGGAGGCCCAGGGAGAAAAGCTCCACAATACAAAGTTACATCACATAATGAATTACAAAGAAAAATATTTGCATTA
Source organism: Protopterus annectens (assembly GCF_019279795.1). Classification (NCBI taxonomy): domain Eukaryota; kingdom Metazoa; phylum Chordata; order Ceratodontiformes; family Protopteridae; genus Protopterus; species Protopterus annectens. The sequence continues at coordinate 304,222,186 of NC_056730.1, read as the reverse complement.
CAATCAGTAGGTAGTATTACAAAAACAACAGGTAGAATTGCAATCAAATAGGTATCATTCACTAAAGCAGCTAAGATATTAAAGAAATTGTCCAGGAGGATGAGAGGCATATAGCATAAGGCTGGATGTTGATATTAGTTACATTTATAATCTAGGTCTATGAGAGAAATTAGAAAGGTATGAAGGTTATCCAGGAGAGAAGGAGGAGGGGAGCTTGGGAGGTATGGGATGAAGAGAGCAGTTACATTTTCTGTGAAGAAACAAGTAGGAATTAAGTTGTTTTTTGAAGGTGTTTAGGTTGTCACAGGTCCTCAGTGTAGATGGCAGGGCATTCCATTTTTTAGCTAGGGAAAAGGAGAGTTGAAGCTGACCAGCTGGGCGCTTGGGTTTGTGGATGGTAATAAGGTTTTGGTGAGTAGATCTAAGGGGTCTGAGGGGGGTATATGGTTGAAGAATATCAGATAGTGCAGGGCAGCTGGTGGGTTGAAATAATAATTTGTGGGCTGAGACAATTTGGAGGAAGTCAAGTTGATTGGGGAGTTCAAGCCAATTTAAAGTTTGTAGGGAGGTGCAGTGATGAGAGAAGGAATTTGCCTTGGTGGCGAATCTGGAGATTTTATTGTAGCATACTTCCAGTTTGGAGGTAAGGGTGGAAGATAGATTAGTAAGCAGAGGAGCGCCATACAGAAGAGATGGGAGGAGATATGTGGTGGCCAAAGTATGTCTATAAAAGGGAGAGAGGAAGTGATTGTTTCTGTACAGTAGGCCGAGTTTTATGTGGGTTTTCTTGATGTTAAGTTGGATGTGGGTATTGAATTTTAAGTGTTCATTGATGGTGACCCCCAGGAGTTTGGTGGAGGGAACGATGTCAATGATGGAGTTGTTAAGGCTGGTAATTTGAAATGAGTTTTTATCAGTGGGAGTGGATTTAGAGGGAGTGAATAGAAGAATCTTAGTTTTGTTAGTGTTAAGTGAGAGGTGGTTTTGGTGCATCCATTTTTCAGTGGTTGAGAAGGCAGTTTGAGTTAGAGACTGGAGTTCTGTTAAGCTGGAGGCACAGCAGATCAAAGTTGAATCGTCTGCATATTGGACAATTTTGGTATTAGGAATGGCTTTGTGGAAATCATTAATGAAGATGTTAAATAGCAGAGGGCCAAGTATGGAACCTTGGGGTACTCCTGTGGGGGTGGGAAGGAAGATGGAGGAGGCTTGGCCCCATTTCATGGCTTGGGACCTGTCTGAAAGATAGCTGGAGAACCAGGAAAGAGTTTTTGGGGAGATTTTGAGGTTAGATAGATGGTTTAGTAGATGGGTGTGGGAGATGGTATCGAAAGCTTTAGATAAATCTAGCAGAACAGACGAAACTAAGTTACCAGAATCTCAAGCTGAATTGACAGAGTGTAAAAGGAGAGAAGGGCTGTGTTGGTATTGTGTCCAGAGCGGAAGCCATGTTGGGTAGGAGAGAGCAGCTGGTGTTTGGTCAGGAATGGCATGAGCTGCAGGTGGATGTATTTTTCAAGAAGTTTAGAGATGGGTGAGAGGATGGCTATAGGGGGAAGTTGGAGAAGTTACAGTTTTTGCCACCCTTGTGGAGTGGAAGAATAAAAGCAGAACGCCATAGTTTGGGTACATAGGACTCGAGTCGTGATCTATTTATCAGGATGCTGATAGGGAGAGCAATACTGTCTGAGGCAATTTTTAAGAAGGAAGAAGGATTGCTGTCAGGGGCATTGGTGCAAGGTTTAAGTCTGGAGAAAAGTTTTTTTATAAGATAGGTGGATACAGGTTTAAGTTCAAAAGTAGGGGGTGTGGGAGGAGAGGGGGAGGAAGCTTGGGCAGAGGGGGTAGGGGGATGTTGTTGGGGAAGATTTTGGTTAGCTCAGCAATAGAAGAGGTGAAGAAGGTGTTGAATAGTTTGGCAATTTCTTGGTCAGATTTGCTAGTATCAGGACAAGAGTTGTTTGTTGTACCAGGCTTGAGAAGGGAGTTAATAGAGTTCCAGAATTGTTTGGGTTTTTTTGCATGATTTATTTGTAAATGGCTGTAGTAGGATTTTTTATCTATAATGACTTGTTCTTTGGCTAGGTTTTGCAGCTGTTTGTATTGAAGTAAAAATACAGGCAGTTTATGATGGAGATAGCTTTTCCAAGATTTGTCTCTTTGTTGCATAATTTTCTTGGTTTCTTTGGTAAGCCAAGGGGCAGTCTTGGCTTAACTCTTTTAGTTCATATTGGAGCTAGGGAGTATAGGACAGCTAGGAATGTAGAGTTGAAGAAGTCAACGGCTTCGTCTAGAGGTAGGGTTTTTAGTGGGTTCCAGTTAGTGAGCTTAAGGGAGTCAGAGAAGGTAGAGGGGTTAAAGTTAGTTAGGTTATGAGTGTGTAAGAGTTGGAGGGAATATAAGGCAGAGGATGTAGCTCTATGGGTGAAGGCAGGGAGGTGGTCTCCTAATGGGTCAGGAGTGACACCAGATGTTCTGGTTCTGTAAGGGTGAGATACCAGGATCCAGTCTAGGATGGAGCCTGGGTGGTTGGTTTTGTTGGGCCTAGTAATGGAGTTAATGAGTTGTGTAAAGTTGAAGAGATTGATTGACATGGTGGGATTAGGGTCAATGATTTTTTGCCAATCGATATTTACATCTTCCATAACGTAGGTTTCATGTTTAATATATGAGGAGGTCCACGAGAGGATGTATTTTAAGGTATTGGTGTTGTTACCAGGAGGAATGTAAAGGGAGATGATGCAGATACTTTTATGGTCATTTAATTTTAGAATGCCAGTTATTAGTTCAGCATTATTAAAAGAAGGGATAGGATTTGGGAAGGGAGTGATGGCTAAGTGATTGGAGTAGATTAGTGCTACACCACCACCTCTTTTATTTAGGCGGTCATATCGGAGAGATTGATAATGGGGGGAAGGAATTCTGAGTTGGTTATGTGTGATTTTAACCAGGTTTCAGAGATGGCTACTATGTCAGGTGAATTATAGTTGAGCCAGGCATGAAAGAGGATAATTTTATTAGCTAAGCTTTGGGCATTGATGGTGAGAAATTTGAGGTGTTTACTGATTGGTTTGTTGTTGGAGCTAAGGTTTTTTGTTTGAGAAATGTTTGGTCCAGGGTTGGGATGAATGTCGCCTGCTAAGCAGAGGTAAGAGAGAAGGTGAATAAGTTTGTTAGGATTGTGTTTGGTTGGGAATGGATGGTAGGGGGTGGGTTTAGGTTTGCAGAATTTAGTTGGGATTTGGAAGAGTTTTAATGTTAATAGAAGGGTGGGGTGAAAGGGAGTTAAAGAGGCAAAGATGTTGTGGAAGTGAATTGTAGGGTAGGGGTGTGGAGGTAGAGGTGGAGGGTGAAGGTGGAGGTTGGTACAAGAGGTAGCATGGTATAGAGGAAATAGAATGAGGAGTAGGAGTAATGTAGGGGTAAGGATTGTAGTAGGAAAAGAGAGCATCGTAGATGTAGTTTGATTTCAAGTGAAAAGATATGCAGGTTAGAGAGAGTTAGGTAGGACTGGTGGGTGGGCAGGAGGAGTGCTGAGTAAGGTGTGGTTGGTGTAGAGGGAGGTAGTTTTAGGAGAATGGGAGGAGCAATGTTGTGTGGGGATTGGGTGATGTAAGAGGGAGGGAGTATGGGATGACAATAAATGTAGGAGTAGTGGGGGTGGGAGGAAATTGGGGGCAGGGTATGGGAGCAGAGCAGGCCCGCAGGGCGAATGGAGCGGGATAGAGCAACAGGGCAGAAGAGTCCAGCTAAAAAATATCAGCCACTGCAGGTTAGAGCTGAGGTAAGTAGGTAAAAGTACAATAAGACTGGGTGGAAACAGAGTTTGAGCAACACAGGGGAAAATAAAAATATAAGTAGGGAACTTAGAGTAAAGTTAGGGGAGGGTTGGCTTTAGAAGTATTTAGAGGTAAAGTTGGATTAAAAAGATTAATAGAATTAGAGCAGGCAAAAGGTGGAATGGTGCTGCCACTTAGTGGAAAAAGCAGAAATGGCAGGCAGAGAAGGATAGGGAGTAAAATAGAGCAAATGGGCAAGTCTCTAAGGTATAGAAAGATAGAAGCAAAAAATAAATAAGAGGGTAAGTCTCCAATGGGATACAATAAATGGGATAAGAGGCTGGAGGTCAGCAAGTACCTGTGAGAGGGGAGTTTTAACGGTCTGCAGTAGGCTGCTGAGTCACACACACTGACGGACAGGCTAACAAATAAGGATGTTTAGATAATTGAGTTTGGTGTAAGGCTACATACATTTACTGAGAAAATAGGTAAGGGACTCCACACTGAGGTTCTTTTCAGGTAAGCCCAGACTAGTGAGCAGGAAAAGTTCAGGTAAACCGACTGAGCCTTTGCAGGATGTAGCCCGTATATTCGGGAGGTAGAGAGGGACCTTCAGGAGTGGAGTAATTTACTGAGAAAATAGGTAAGGGACTCCACACTGAGGTTCTTTTCAGGTAAGCCCAGACTAGTGAGCAAAAAAAGTCCAGGTAAACCGACTGAGCTTTTTCAGCATGTAGTCCGTATATTCGGGAGGTAGAGAGGGACCTTCAGGAGTGGAGTAATTTACTGAGAAAATAGGTAAGGGTCTCCACATTGAGGTTCTTTTCAGGCAAGCCCAGACTAGTGAGCAGGAAAAGTCCAGGTAAACCGACTGACCTTTTGCAGGATGTAGTCTGTATATTCGGGAGGTAGAGAGGGACCTTCAGGAGTGGAGTACAGGGCGTGAGCGAAGCAGCACTACCGCGTAACCAGCCCATTAGGGGAGAGCGAGGTGGTGTATCCTGACCAGGAGTTCAAAAATTTATTTTTTCATTAATATATTTGGTTTGGACATTTGTTGGTAATTTACATTTCGTTTATAATTAAACATTTTGTTTTATTACTATTAAATTTCAGTCCAGAAGTATCACTAAAGTTTCTAATTTTATTCTGTGCTTCTTTAAGGAAAGATTCTTTTCAGCAAATGTCAACAAAAATCATATGCAGATATATTTATTGATTGTTTATCTTAGAACCTTTTATGGCTGTATTATTTCTTATAATATGAAGGTTGTGCATCAGAGCTGGCAACTCGGCACGTAAAAATCTACGGCCAATCATTAGCGGACCAGAGTTCCACTGTGGCGACCCCTAACCGGGAAAAGCCGAAAGACACAACACATTAGCCAATGGTTCATAGCTGGAGCAGAAAGTATAAGCAGCAGTGGATTTCCTTCTCGGATCTATAAAAAAAAAAAAAAAAAAAAAAAAAAAAAAAAAAAAAAAAAAAAAAAAAAAAAAAAAAAAAAAAAAAAAAAAAAAAAAAAAAAAAAAAAAAAAAAAAAAAAAAAAAAAAAAAAAAAAAAAAAAAAAAAAAAAAAAAAAAAAAAAAAAAAAAAAAAAAAAAAAAAAAAAAAAAAAAAAAAAAAAAAAAAAAAAAAAAAAAAAAAAAAAAAAAAAAAAAAAAAAAAAAAAAAAAAAAAAAAAAAAAAAAAAAAAAAAAAAAAAAAAAAAAAAAAAAAAAAAAAAAAAAAAAAAAAAAAAAAAAAAAATTTTGAGAGATGGTTTTAATGTTAATAGAAGGGTGGGGTGAAAGGGAGTTAAAGAGGCAAAGATGTTGTGGAAGTGAATTGTAGGGTAGGGGTGTGGAGGTAGAGGTGGAGGTGAAGGTGGAGGTTGGTACAAGAGGTAGCATGGTATAGAGGAAATAGAATGAGGAGTAGGAGTAATGTAGGGGTAAGGATTGTAGTAGGAAAAGAGAGCATCGTAGATGTAGTTTGATTTCAAGTGAAAAGATATGCAGGTTAGAGAGAGTTAGGTAGGACTGGTGGGTGGGCAGGAGGAGTGCTGAGTATGATGTCGTTGGTGTAGAGGAGGTAGTTTTAGGAGAATGGGAGGAGCAATGTTGTGTGGGGATTGGGTGATGTAAGAGGGAGGGAGTATGGGATGACAATAAATGTAGGAGTAGTGGGGGTGGGAGGAAATTGGGGGCAGGGTATGGGAGCAGAGTAGGCCACTTAGAGTGAATGGAGCGGGATAGAGCAACAGGGCAGAAGAGTCCAGCTGAAAAAGTATCAGCCACTGCAGGTTAGAGCTGAGGTAAGTAGGTAAAAGTACAGTAAGACAGGGTGGAAACAAATAGAGTTTGAGCAGCACAGGGGAAAAGAAAAATATAAGGAAGGGAAAGTAGAGTAATGTTAGAGGAAGGTTGGCTTTAGAAGTATTTAGAGGTAAAGTTGGATTAAAAAGATTAATAGAATTACAGCAGGCAAAAGGTGGAATGGTGCTGCCACCTAGTGGAGAAAGGAGAAATGGCAGGCAGAGAAGGATAGGGAGCAAAATAGAGCAAATGGGCAAGTCTCTAAGGTAAAGAAAGATAGAAGCAAAAAAGAAATAAGAGGGTAAGTCTCCAATGGGATACAATAAATGGGATAAGAGGCAGGAGGTCAGCAAGTACCAGTGAGAGGGGAGTTTTAACGGTCTGCAGTAGGCTGCTGAGTCACACACACTGACGGACAGGCTAACAAATAAGGATGTTTAGATAATTGAGTTTGGTGTAAGGCTACATACATTTACTGAGAAAATAGGTAAGGGACTCCACACTGAGGTTCTTTTCAGGTAAGCCCAGACTAGTGAGCAGGAAAAGTTCAGGTAAACCGACTGAGCCTTTGCAGGATGTAGCCCGTATATTCGGGAGGTAGAGAGGGACCTTCAGGAGTGGAGTAATTTACTGAGAAAATAGGTAAGGGACTCCACACTGAGGTTCTTTTCAGGTAAGCCCAGACTAGTGAGCAAAAAATGTCCAGGTAAACCGACTGAGCTTTTTCAGCATGTAGTCTGTATATTCGGGAGGTAGAGAGGGACCTTCAGGAGTGGAGTAATTTACTGAGAAAATAGGTAAGGGTCTCCACATTGAGGTTCTTTTCAGGTAAGCCCAGACTAGTGAGCAGGAAAAGTCCAGGTAAACCGACTGACCTTTTGCAGGATGTAGTCTGTATATTCAGGAGGTAGAGAGGGACCTTCAGGAGTGGAGTACAGGGCGTGAGCGAAGCAGCACTACCGCTTAACCAGCCCAGTAGGGGAGAGCGAGGTGGTGTATCCTGACCAGGAGTTCAAAAATTTATTTTTTCATTAATATATTTGGTTTGGACATTTGTTGGTAATTTACATTTCGGTTTATAATTAAACATTTTGTTTTATTACTATTAAATTTCAGTCCAGAAGTATCACTAAAGTTTCTAATTTTATTCTGTGCTTCTTTAAGGAAAGATTCTTTTCAGCAAATGTCAACAAAAATCATATGCAGACATATTTATTGATTGTTTATCTTAGAACCTTTTATGGCTGTATTATTTCTTATAATATGAAGGTTGTGCATCAGAGCTGGCAACTCGGCACATAAAAATCTACGGCCAATCATTAGCGGACCAGAGTTCCACTGTGGCGACCCCTAACCGGGAAAAGCCGAAAGACACAACACATTAGCCAGTGGTTCATAGCTGGAGCAGAAAGTATAAGCAGCAGTGGATTTCCTTCTCGGATCTATACTAAAATTGCAAAAGCTCAGTTTCGCGAATACAAATTGATCGACACATAAGTGTGGAACACCAAATACAGCGAAGAGTGAATACAGCGAATCTGGAATGTCGAACGACCTTTTTTTGGCCAGCAGGGTGATCATGGGGATGAGGAAATAAATCCTTTTACCCACTGTAGTGTGGTCTTGGAGTTGGTATATTTAAGTATGGAGGGTGTGGGTGGTGCAGGAGTGCTTGCCCCCTGCAAAAAATATTTTAAATAGTGTTTTACTTTAGGTTTGTTACGTTGGGTTTTCCTGATCTGTGTGGCGCTGTTGCTTCCGGGAATACGTTCAACATTGTGGTTTTCGCATTTGTCATCCTTCGCTGTATTTGGAGTTCGACACTTATGTGTCGATCATTTTGTATTCGCAAAAACTCACTTTCGCGATTTTAATATAGACCCTCCTTCTCAACTGACCATTTTAATGTTTTATGATCATGAGATATAAGGTCCTGACTTCCTATCGGTTCCCACCATCACATCATCCACTTCTATTATACTCCACTCTCTGATCTACCTGTCCTTTACAATCTACCTTATCATCGTATCTATCATATAACCTAACTGAAACTGTGATAAGTCTGTAAATAGAACTCTATATACCTTGGTATTAGATACCTACTTTGTTGCATAGACTTCTACCATGTTGTTATAATATTTCTGCATGATGGAGATCATATTAGATAGACTACCACTATGGTCGATAAACTTCTATAATGTAGTAATGTTTCTGCATGCTTAATATTTTTTCCATTTAACTGCAGTATACTACTATGCATTTTTTCTCATATTTCCAAGGCTGAACCTGAAAATGGTCCATAATATAATTTTTTCTTCTATTGAGAATGTTAATCTGTAAATTGAAATGTCAAGTGTTTTCTGTACTAAGAATGTACCTCTGTAAAGTGAATAAGAATGTAGTTTTCTTCGATGATCTTATATTCAACTGATGATGTTTTAAGCTGATCAGATCTGAGTGTAGGTCATGCCTGAAAAAGGTCTTTAATCCAGCCTTCTTAACTAGTGAAATATAACTAACGAAAGAATGAAAATAACCACACACTTCATAGCCTAGACCTGACACACTGTAAGTGATGTACTATTGCCTTAGGTCTAAACATCTAAACTGAAACTATTTCTGTCTATTTGAAGGCTGTACTCCCCTGCCTCCCATTACTGGTCCTTTTTATTCTGTAACAGACTTGCATCAAAAATTGTATTCACTCAAATCATGTCACCCCTTTCACAATGAGGAAAAAAATCTCTTCTCCTGACAAAAACATGCCCCCTACAAAGCTGTCTTCAGCTTATACTACCTAAGGGAAGGGGCTCTCTGCCAGGCCAAAATAACTAAGACTAATATTGTAAGATCTTGCAAAAAGAAAAAAATGATGACAATTCCAGTAAGAGATTATTAGCCTTGATTATGTAGTGTAATTTTCAGGTATAAAAATAGAGAGGGACTGAGCAAATAGCTGCTGTGTTTATTGGTATTTTTTCTCTGATGTTTGTTGTATTATATTGGAAACAGGAGTACCCAAAAGAAACCCACATGAATGCAGGGAGGACATGCAGACTCTGCATAGAAGGCCCCCCAGCTGAGAACTGAACCAGAGAACTTCTTGTTGTAAGGCAACAATGTTAAATGCTGTAAATTAAACAAAAACACGACCAACCAAGTATTTCCGAAACGTTTTAATAATCCACACACTAAGTGCTTTCACCATCAACACATGGCATCATCAGAGTGAATGGAATCCAGATGAACCAATGCTATATACATTTTGGTTAAACCCTAATCCAATTAACCAGAGCCTTAATTACCTTGTCCTTAAAGAAACATGTGTCAAATAAATACAAATACATGTACTGTCCCAGCCTCAAATTTGACAATACACATAGGAAATACATATAAATACATACAAACAAAATGTATATCCAATAATTTACCTTGTAATCTATACACTTAATTATTATGTCATTTAAATATTTAAATAACATTTGCTTTTTCCTTCAATATTGGTTTTAAGGAGATATATTCATTGAGCCCAGGTGGCATGAAGGCATTTAACATAATCTGCCATTTGTACTCCAAAGGTTCCATCTTTAATTTTTCATCTCCTCCTCTTTCACTATGCAACACCCTGTCTATAACAAAGAATACAAATCTCCTAAAATCGCTACACTTTGTACTATGTGTATATAAAGCATTGTGTGTATCATGACCCTTGATGGCCCTAAGATGCTCACCTATCCTGTCTTTTAATCTCCTAATGGTCTTATCTACATAGTAAGCACTATAGTTGGTGCACGTGGCTAAATAAACCACCTTAGATGTATTACAATTCACTCTACCTAAACATGGAATGGTTCTATTATAACCTTGACACCAACATAAGGGCCATCGTTGATATACCTACACATCCTACAAGTGCCACACCTACTCATTTTGGAAATAATATTTTTAATAGTATGCTGTTCCAAAAAGTCTTTAACATTTCTACCCCTCGAGTAAACAATTCTGGGAAACCTACCCAAAAAATTTTTAAGGTCACTACTGAAACAAAGGTCCCAAGCTGTTCGTACAACTTCCTCAATATCTTTTGTTTGACCACTGTAAGTTATCACTAAGCCTTAGAATTAAATGAATCTTGTTGTGTAGTTGTTATCACATTGTCAATACTGTTCACCCCTAAAATAGGGGGAAACAATGTGTTTCTCTTATTTAAAACCTCTTTACGTATTCTAGTCAGCAACTTAAGAGGATAACCTCTTTCCAAAAACATTCCTATTAAAATATATAATTCTTTCTCCAAAATTTTATTGTCATTTATAATTCTGGACAATCTTACCATTTGTCCCTTTACAATACCCCTATGCTGATATAAGGGATGACAACTTGTGTAATGCAGTAGTGAATTACTATATGTTTCTTTCCTATATATTTTACTCACTATACCATCTAAACTTTTTAGAAGAGTGATATCCAAAAAATATATTTGTTCATCACTCCATTTACTAGTAAATTTCAAAAAGCTAGTTGTATTTAAATACTCTACAAAGGATTTAGCTTCTTGTTCATTACCTTTCCACAGAATCAGAACATCATCTAAAAATCGACTGTATAGTAATATTTTTTCTTTGTAGATAGAATTCAAAACACATTGTTCTTTCCAATAGAGTAAAACTAAATTGGCAAAAATAGGGGCACACTTTGCCCCCATTGCCACACCTGAGATTTGGTGAAAAATCTCCCCTTTGAACATCAAATAGTTGTTCTTAAGTACCATGTCCATACAAGAAACAATGAAATTCACACTGTCATTACTAAAACATTTACTTTTAACCAAACTTTCAGTGAAATAATCTATACCTTCTTCGTGGGGTATAACCGTGAACAGATTTATCACATCAATAGTCAAAAAAGACCATTCAATACCTGAAGTTTGAAAGTTGATAAACCTTTGCAAACAATGCCACGAATCCTTTAAAATGTGCTCGGCCCCTGTCACAACCCGCTGTGTTTTTTATCAACATAAGCTGCCAAAGGTTCCGTTTTAGAGCCCCTAGATGTAACTATGGCTCTAAATGGTGGATTGTATAAATCTTTGTGTATTTTTGGAATTCCAAACACAGCGGGGGTGACCGGGTAATCAACTTTCAAATAATTGTAATCATCACCATTGATTGTTCCCTGATGTAATGCATCCAACAAGAACAAATCTATCCTATGATAGGCTATATTTACCTCATTTACAGAAACCCTCAGGTAGGCCGTGGTGTCATCCAAAATGTCCAACATTTTGGCTGTACAGTCAAATTTTGACATGATGACAGCCACCCCCCCTCCCCCCTCCCACCTTTATCTGGTTTCATGACTCTTAGATCTCTATTGGTTGCTAGTTGTAATAAAGCTTCCCTTTCACTTCTATTCAAGTTATCATCACAATGCACTTTTTGATTCATTTTTACATTGTTAACCAACCCACCAATACACATTTTCTCAAAGGTCGCCACTTCGTTATTGTATGGTGGAATAAAAGTACTCTTTTTGTTCAAACCCCTAGATACCATAACATTTGCTGGGATGTCAATTGCCTCAGTAGAATCCTTAAAATATATCACCAAATTTAACAGTCTGGCATATAATCTGATGTTAGAATAAGTTTTGACAACATTAGTTTTATGTTCAGGTACAAATGAAAAACCTTTACTCAAAACATCATGGTGATTTTCTTTTATATCAATGGCACTGTAGCTGTACACATTGAACCCTGATTTTTTATATACTTTAACCATAGGCAATACGTTAACTTGTGTACACAAAGAGTCATTGATAATGTCCAACAAACTTTCATCATTATTGTCCAACAAATTATTGTAACTAGAAATAATGTCGTCTACATTTGATATCTCATTGTGTTGTAATTGTTGTTGATCCACTGTCTCCTCGTAGGATATCTGTTCCTCATATATGGTGGTTGTTCCTGTTGTCGCCCATTGTGATACTGGTTTCATTCCACCGCATCCCTCCTGTTTTGTAAACATTCTGACCTCCTCAACTGTGGAGATCGAGCTAAAAAATCATCATTTTGGCTTACATCATTGTCTACTGTCCTTACATTGTATTCATCGTGTACATCTAGATTGTTATTTTCATTATTATTGACCATATCTCCCCTCCTCTTGTTGCTATTACCTGGGGGGTAGGCCACATTAGTTTTATAATCATACATATCCCTAGATAACTTCCTAACCTTGATTTTGACACTTTTTTCAACATATTGTTCCAAATTAGACAAAACAGACTGGTAATTTTTAGTATATTGAGTGAATAATAAATCGTTCACAATACTTTAATTTAAAGAAACAACTTATTTTTCTAGTGCCAACAACTTACTTTGATTGTTTTTGACAATAATGTCCATCATTTGTAATCCAGTTTTGTCGAACAAGTCAACTAATTCTTTGTACGCCTGTGTACCCTCTGTAATACCATTCGGTAACTTCCATAACCTGAGTCCTTTCGGCACTTGCCTCAGTGCCATGGATTTATTGAGAAAAGCATTATCGAGTTGCAGGCCTCTGTATTTTCGACGCAATCCCTCAAACTGCTCAATTTGCTTCTTTAAGGTCAAGGTAATCCTTCCCTCCTCATTTGGGGCCAAGAAGTCCACTTCGGGTAGGCGAAGCCATTGCTGAATATCCCTTCCTTCTTGTTGACTACCTCTGTTGTTGTTGACATCACGTTCACTATTCCCTGTGGAGTTGTTCACCACCTCAAGGGCTGGCGGTGAATGTAAAGTGAACAACTCTGCTTGTGAGTCAGTTAACATCACCTGCAGATTGCGAAAGACATTTTTACTTGTCAATAATGCCGTCAACTGCTTGACGGAAGCAATCAATTCAACTACTGCTGCTTCCATGTGACACGGAAGGTGATTTTATATGAAAACATTTAAAATTACTATTAATATTATAAAAATCCAAAAAAAATAATGTTAAAACTCAATGTAAAACTCAGTGTTGTAAAAAACACTGTTATCCAATTCGGAAGTCCTCTTAGGTCGTACAACAACACATACATAACTAACAAGAAATACCCAATGGATATAAAACTAGTAAATTAAACAAAAACACGACCAACCAAGTATTTCCAAAACGTTTTAATAATCCACACACTAAGCGCTTTCACCATCAACACATGGTATCATCAGAGTGAATGGAATCCAGATGAACCAATGCTATATACAATCAAAATGTATAAAGATATTGAGGAAGTTGTACGAACAGCTTGGGACCTTTGTTTCAGTAGTGACCTTAAAAATGTTTTGGGTAGGTTTCCCAGAATTGTTTACTCGAGGGGTAGAAATGTTAAAGAATTTTTGGAACAGCATACTATTAAACATATTATTTCCAAAATGAGTAGATGTGGCACTTGTAGGATGTGTAGGGATATCAACGATGGCCCTTATGTTGGTGTACAAGGTTATAATAGAACCATTCCATGTCCAGGTAGAGTGAATTGTAATACATCTAAGGTGGTTTATTTAGCCACATGCACCAACTGTAGTGCTTACTATGTAGGTAAGACCATTAGGAGATTAAAAGACAGGATAGGTGAGCATCTTAGGGCCATCAAGGGTCATGATACACACAATGCTTTATATACACATAGTACAAAGTGTAGCAATTTTAGGAGATTTGTATTCTTTGTTATAGACAGGGTGTTGCATAGTGAAAGAGGAGGAGATGAAAAATTAAAGGTGGAACTTTTGGAGTACAAATGGCAGATTATGTTAAATGCCTTCATGCCACCTGGGCTCAATGAATACATCTCCTTAAAACCAATATTGAAGCAAAAAGCAAATGTTATTTAAATATTTAAATGACATAATTAAGTGTATAGATTACAAGGTAAATTATTGGATATGCATTTTTTTTGTATGTATTTATATGTATTTCCTATGTGTATTGTCAAATTTGAGGCTGGGACAGTATATGTATTTGTATTTATTTGACACATGCTTCTTTAAGGACAAGGTAATTAAGGCTCTGGTTAATTGGATTAGGGTTTAACCAAAATGTATATAGCATTGGTTCATCTGGATTCCATTCACTCTGATGATGCCATGTGTTGATGGTGAAAGCGCTTAGTGTGTGGATTATTAAAATGTTTCGGAAATACTTGGTTGGTCGTGTTTTTGTTTAATTTACTAGTTTTATATCCATTGGGTATTTCTTGTTAGTTATTTAAATGTTAAATGCTGCACCACTGTGCCACTTTTATACATGTTTCCGCCTATTTAGATGGCACCCAGAACTTGGCTCTAAATCCAGTGACATGTTCCTTGCATTCATGCAGTCACATGTAGGACTGTGCTGGGGTGTGGCTGAGGGAATCTACAGCATTCATAGTGACACACAGTTCCCCTTCAAAACATCTAAAACCCATAACATCTAAAATCAAAACATCAAGACCATAACATCTAAAATCCATAACATCTAAAACCCATAACATCAAATTCCATACCATCTAAAATGTATAATATGTAATAGTGTATCGTCAAACGTGTAAATGTTATAGTTTAATCTGTTAATCTTGTGGTATCACTATGAGATGTTGTAGTTATTTTTTCTATAGTTATTATTTATATAGTGTAGGAATTTATACTATTTATATAGTGTTTATTTTGCCACTTTGTATGTGTTTTTAGGCCATACAAGTAAGTGATATAAACATTATGTGTACATTATTTATGATGATCATGATCCAGTGGGGTTAGGAAATGAGCTTTTTCTCACTGTAGTGCGATCTCGGAGTTGGTATATCTAATTTACAGGGGATGTGGGAGGCTGAGACCCCACATGGGGGGTGCAGGGAGGCTTGCCCCCCAGCAGAAGCGTAAGAAAAAGTCTGTTTTTTAGTCTGGTGTTGTTATATGTGGAGGGGATGTTATTTTCATGTGATTTGTAGTGTTTGATGTTGTGATGCACATTTTCGATGTTATGGGTTTTAGATGTTTTGGGTTTTAGATGTTATGGTTTCGATGTTATGAGTTTAGATGTTATGGGTTTTAGATGTTTTGAAGGAGAACCTGACACAAACCCTCATGAATTTCCTCCCACACATCTTGCCTGGCAGTTGGTGATTTCCTGTTCTCAGTCTCCATCAGGTAACAAGTAACATACTCCTTCTCAGGATGTCTGCCCCTCATCCTTTCCCTTACACTGGTGACTGTGGTTTCTCCTCATCCCTACCATCATATCTGCTTATCCAGTACCTAGACCGATAGATAAACCTAGGTCATGATGAACGTTTCAGCATTTTACACTAAGGGGCTGATTAGAATGTCGGTTCCTGAGAAAACAATTATGTAAGGCATGTAATGGTCTCCTTTTACTAAAGTGTTTATTTTTACATGTTTACAGGCTTGTGCCTTGATGTTTACAAAATAATTTTTAGGAAATATATTGCTATCCATGACCGGATGAGATTTCCTTTTTTAATTTTTTCTTGAGCAGTATAATATAACCCTATCCTTCTTATCTGAAATTCAGAGACTAGATAATAAAGACAAATGGCATCAAGCAGTCACATGTGGAACTGGAATGGTCTGCATTACTGAAAACACCTATGACTTCTGTTATCATAGCTTTACTTCAGCAAAGTACTTACTCTTTGTACAAGTCAGTCAGTGTAATGACAACTTACTTAGGGTGCATTCTCTACAGCCCTACCTCTAAACCTCTACACATTGAAACTGGGTACAAAGGCCTTTGGAAAGTAGGTGCATTCAGCAAAAACTCTGGATATTCAATTAGCATAATATCTGAACACTAAATAGCATGCAACTCTTCCCACTTCCAGTAGAAATATGAGATAGTGCTCAGAAACACGTTTAAAAACAGTGTGCCAAAAATGATGGGAAACATAAACACATTATCAACGTGACAGTGTAAAATCTGTAGACATTAATGACATTTATTACAAAAATTCTACCACAACAAGGTCATTTACTTTTGATTCTGAAAACAGGAGATGTAAGATGTGTGCCCTCTTTCTTTAAATTAGTGGTGTCACTAGTATGTTGGTTATGTAGTGTGGCTTTCTATGCATGAGACAGCTTCAAAAATCACGTGATGAGTAAGATTCAGAAAATTCTGCGAAAGGGTAAATGAACCATAAAAATAGGTACCTGCCTCCAAAAATAGGTATATTATGTGTAGAGGTAAAGCAGGCCTGAAAATAGGCACATTCCCATGAAACTTGAAGAGTTGTGAGGTCTGTACGCAGGATATATGGGTTAACTCCTCTAAGGTTAATGCACATTGGTTTTCCCAATGCAAAACACATACAGCCAAGATATATAGCATTAGAAAGAGCTCAGAAATGCAGTGCAGCATTATGTCAAATCCCTGCTATGCTAATGCTGAATGAGCAGTATATTTTTTTGTTATGCTTTCAGTTAAGCCATATTTTATTGATGTCCTTTCAAATAAGTCTGCAGTTCTTTAGAATTTGCTGAAAACTACTCTTTTTTCAGTACAGGTAAATTATTCACATCTGCAGACTAAGGCCGTGCTTATATTCAACTCCAGGATAACGTTCTATATTTATAACTTCATGATCATGTTATTGCCTATCAAGTAAGTTCTAGAGAGCTATTTATGAAGCTCTTACAAATAACAAATACCTCAATTCTGCTCACTCGTTTCTCTTCTTACACTCACTATCACATATTGCTTTTATAGCTCTGCTACTATCTCTCTCCTACTTCTCCCCTACTTTTAGAGCTATTTCTCTCTTCATATTCAAACTATATTTCTTTTTCACTTCTCTGCACATCTGTTTCTCTTTCCTGTGCCTATCTTTAGCACCTTTCTATAACTTTTATCCACTCCAAATGTTCTATATTGTACTTCTTATTCCTTAATTTCAGTCTTGCATTACTTATTAAAGCTTTCTGTCCACTTGGAGTTTCCCAGTGTTTTTCCTATAGTTAATTGGACCTAGAGTAGCTCCAGAGAGTCATGCTGTTTCACCAGTCTTGAGGTGTATTTGGATTTGATGAATATGGATACACCTCCATCTTTGGTTCTTGACACTCTTTTTGGGGTCTGAATGTGTGAAAGGCATTGTAGCCTTGTATGGCTGGAGAGCTCTCAGAGGCCTTGAACCAAGTCTCTGTGACTACACAAACATCAGCATTTTCCAAGGTGAAGAGTGCTTCCAGGGAGTGCAGTTTACTGTTTAAGCTCCCAATATTAAGCAGCATGGCCCTGAGTTTGTATTTATTGGATTTCTTTATGTCAAAGTTTTATTGTTTGGACATTGCCTAAAAAAGTCACAATGAGCGATGCAAGCATCTTTGCCAGTATTCTAAAGCCTTGAGAACTCGGATGAAGACCATCTCTAGCAAAGCAAGATGGACTGTCGACCATGTCTTCCCAGGCAGATAGATACTGGACCCCCCTGGAGTGACACCAGAAGTTAAACCAATTACTGAAATTAATCATTTTTGTCTTTATTGTGGTATCATCCTCAGTGAAGGTAGAATGCTGCTTAGGGCTAGGGACATACCTGCCTGGGACATGTAATCTGAGAGTTTGGTCATGTCTCTCTTCATATAGTCCAGGGAGGTACATTTCAAGTTATTTACACTAACATGTACTATGACAGAGTCATTACGGTAATTGTTGCTTAGTGACTTAAGTGCATGCATGATTTGATGGATCCTAGCACGTGACAGGCAGCTGAGCGTGACCTTCTCCTTGTTCATCCTGGTGAGGGGGACATCTGTATGTCTTACCACTGAGTCATCTGTAACTAGCACATTTGGTTTTGAGGTGTTTTGCCTTAGGGGTTTAATTACTGAGACACTGATATGTGTGTTGTTGTGTATGGTGGTGGATTTTGTTCGTGTACTGGTATGTGTATGTTTGCAGTCAGGTGGTCTCTGGTCTTTTGGTAAGCTCTTAGTGAGTACCTAGGTGCATGTGGGTTTATGTGTCTTGACCTTCTCTTGAGTGAGAGGGATGATGTATGTGTGCTGAAAACCTGTTGTATTTCTTATTTGTTGTATTTTGAGAGGACTGATTCTAATTTCATGATATAGTTACATCTCTCACATATAGTATTTGTTTCCTCTAGGACCAAGTGGTTGTCAGTGTGTATGAGGTAATTGCTACATTACCTCAGGATGCACATGTCAGTTGGGTTGGCTGGAGAAATGGTGGGAAACTGTCCATCAATTATGGCAGGTATATATTATACTAACACACGAGGATAGGTAGGGTGGACCCGGAATTGCTTGTAAACCCAACAAGGGCAGCTATCCTGTGGATGTCTAAGGGTGGAATACTATATCGAAACTGTAGAAACCGCAGCTAGGTTGTCACTGGGTGGCAATGTGCACTGTGTTTCTCAGAGAGAGAGGCAGTGGAGCTAAGAAAGATTCACTAGTTGGTATCAAGGGAAATTTTGTGTTTCTAGGCATTTGCATCTGTACATAGCAGTGCTAAACCCATTGTACAGTTCACAGCTACACACAAATGTGGTGCTTAAGTACAAGTGAAATTAAACAGTTGTAACACTAACTCGCCAGGGAGCGCCCAAAACTGAGCCTTATTCCAACAATCCCCAACTCAGATGGGTCCTGATCTACACATTTCTGCCATAAGGGTACAGGAGATCCTTCTTAACGTAGGATGGCTGGTTTTAGTGCTCAGTATATCCAAACATTCTAGATTCAGCAGATCTGAATCTAGCCTCATATGCTATGAGATACAGCAGTACTAGGATATCAAAGTGCAGAAAATAACAGTCAAAGCAGCAACAATGGTAAAAAATGGAACGGCAGTAAAGCAGAATACAGTTCAAAAAGAGCAGTGCCAGCTTTAAATATACTTATTTTTTGTAGATCACACTGAATGCTTCTGATTTAATTCAGATTCACTCCAGGTCTCTGGCTAAGTCTCCAAACTCAGAGCAGCTCTGCCAAACTGAGTACAAAAGAACGCAAATGTGGTGCTTAAGTACAAATTAAATTAAACAGTTGCAACACTAACGAGCCAATGAAAGAGCTCAAAACTGTGCCTTTTACCAACAATCCCCAACTCAGATGTGTTCTTTTTCTGCACACTTCTGCCACAAGGGTGCAGGAGGGCCTTCTTAATGTAGGATGGCTGGTTTTAGTGCTCAACATATCCAAACAGTCTAGATTCAGCAGATCTGAATCTAGCCTATGCTATGAGATACAGCAGTACTAGGATATCAAAGTGCAGAAAATAACAGTTAAAAATAGAAGAGCAATAAAGCAGAATACAGTTCAAAAAGTGCAATGCAAGCTTTAAATATACTTAATTTTTGTAAATTGCAGTGGATGCCTCTGATATATCATATGCCGTCATCCTGGAAGCAGTACTCCCTCTTAGTCATTATTCAAGTGTCTTACCATGTACCTGTTATAGGTTCATAGGCAATTACTAGGCTATCAGTCCACAGACTATTATGTGCCTAACCAATAACCAGAAGTCAGAATCAAACTCTGCACCTTGTATCTGTGAGGTAAATACCTTTACCGTTACACCAGCAAATATGGCGCTCATGATCACAAGTGATTTATCTCTCATGTGGCATAAATTTAGCAAGATGCCGTGTACCACTGTTCCCAAGAATTATATCACAGACTGTGTCTTGTACTATACTGAAGGTGGAATCAGCAGGTCACAGGATATTGGATAATAACATCACAAGAAGGAAGTGTGTTCTGTGGAATCTGGTCACACGTGCTTTTTGTTGTTTCATATATACAGTTCAAAGTCTGTTTTGCTGCAGTGTTGTGACATCATCCTTCCTTGAAACAATGCATGCATACCATAGAGCAGCATGAATACCACTTGTGACCCTGAAAAAGAGATGAGGTCATCAGTATAGCCCTCATTGTAGTTCAGTTAACTCATATTGGGTGCCCTTGTTCTGCAGCTATGTATGTTGTTTTATGACCAAATGCATTACCATTGGTCTATCGCATCTACTCAAACCAAACAAGAGAAAGAACTACACCAATTCAAAACCAGTAATATATCCAAAGGTGTATCAGGGAAGCTCAAAGTCAAAAGTTCAGGTCGACCACTTCATTAAAAATAAACGCTACAAGTTATCACACATTTTCGTCCACAAAAGCAGACTTCATCAGATAAGCATACAATTAATGCTTATCTGATGAAGTCTGGTTCTGTGGACGAAAACGTGTAATAACTTGTAGCTTTTATTTTTAATAAAGTGGTCGATCTGAACTTTTGACTTTGAGCTTCTCTGATACACCTATCACGTCTACTGCCTGTACTCTAGAACATACCTACTTCATGATACCTAAGAATGAATGCTTCCACAAAAGTTTTTTTTCCCTAGCTAAAACTGTGACATCTTCACATACATAGATGCATACACTGTTTACTTGGTGGCACTATTTTTGTCATGTGTTGACTGTTTGTGCAGATTTGCTTTAAATGGCTGCTTTGTACCACATGGAGATAGAATATAATGCTGTATTCTAATTTGTGTTGGTACTTCCAGCATTTGGGTGTCTTTCATTTTACATTCTGAGTTACAATAAAAGTGCAAACAAAAACCCTCTTACATTTAAGCAATGCTCAGGCATTTCAGGATTCTGTATGCCACTTAACTGTAGAATACTTACTCTATGGGTGATAGTCTGGCTATAAACAGTTGAAGGGTAAGCTTGCATAGTATTTATTTCTATTGCAGTGTGTTACCTGTTCGAACATCTTTATTTTAAATGACTGCATTGCACTGTGTACAGATGAAGCATAACAGTTTTTCCTAAAACATTTTCTACAACTTCCAGAGACCAATTGGATTTTTTCAGCATTCTGACTTGGACTGCAAGTAACAATAAAAGCTATATATTTTAAAGAAAATACTGTACTGTGGAGAAGTGGAATGGACACGTGGTATAGACAGCTGAGGAGGAAAAGGGTGTTTTCTCTATATTGTTTGAGCTCTTTTAACAAGCTAGAGTTGTTCAACTTTAAAAATAAAGCCATGAGTCAACAACTGGGAAAAGGATGCAGCTGACAGAATGTGCTTGACCCTTGCCGCATGAGATAATTATGTTGGTCAATTTGTTTCCTGCTGCTGTTAGCTACTGGTCATCTTCACTTATTGGCATTGTATTGCTCAGTTCCAAAGTATTTGAAAATTTGAAAATATTTAAGCAGCTTTAATTTTTACTTTGTAGGTTTGCATGAAAAGGCACCATGCAAAAACACAACACTAAATACAACCAGCTAGTGTTACGTTACAGCAGGTGATCTTCCCAGAGAAGTCAACACTTGTTTTGATTTTGCCATCTTTAGTTGATTTTAAGAGACATTTTGAAGTTGCCTTACTATTTAGTAATACTAGCTCTAAACACGATAGTTTATTAGCAACTGAAGTGAAAATATTTGTAAATGACATTATACTGAACCTAACTTTGTCCTTCTGGAAGTGCTTTAAAGTGGATATACTATATTGTTGGTCATATATTAATTTATATATCCACACACATTTGGCCACAGCTAATTTAGACATGATTTTATTCACTGCTAGATCTTCTTATAGGCAATGTCTTGAAAACAACATTACCAATGTGAAATTAACCAATCAGAACAAAATAAGATCATGCTGCTAAATGCTAGGAGCTTAAACCAAAAATGGCACTCCCTGGAAGAACTTCTATCACAAGAAGATGTAGATGTCTGTGCTGTCATAGAAAAGTACAGTTTTGTACCTACCATAAATGTAGATGTTCGAGGATCCACATTGCTGCAGTCCTAACCTACATTGGTGGGTACAAAAAAACTGTATGTTCTTTCATTCCACATTGCTGCAGTCCTAACTATTGGGAGGCAATCATAAGGAAGCAGGAACTGAACTGACAACTTTGCAAAATAAATGTGGCAAACCAAACCAGCCCTAGACTTAGAGTAATCAGCTGGGATCTTCTTGCCATGATGGGAAAAAAAAAGTAATGCAACACCCAATCCACCTAGAAATAGTTTTTTGACACAGGCTTGCCCCCCTTTGAACTCAAAGCAAACAAAATTGAGATCCCCAGGCAGGAGAGCAGGAAGGAAGCGGGGTCTATATTCTTTTGCCCCTCTAAGAAATTGCTTGAACAAAGGAATGGTGGGTCACGTGTCACACAATCATAGTGAGCTGAAATTGCAGCATGAATCTTAATGGAAGAGAAAGACAAACCTCAAACCTTTGTAAAGTAGTAAGATATTGAGCCACACTCAAATTTGGCTCAGTAAATTCCTAAAAAAATTTTGTGCACTGCCAAAAAAAAAAATCTCTCATTTTTTTTATGCACACTTTCCTTGTGTTCCTTGGTGCCTGGCTTCCATAATCACATTTTAAAAAACTTGTTTGTTGAGGAGAGACCTGCTCTTTTTCAAAACAGAATATGCCAGGCTGTTAGATGATGTAGAGTGAAGCTTGACATGGAGCAGATGACCGTCCCTCTGAGACACTGGAGCTAAAAATCATCCTGGCTGCTTGTCTGTTCCTTTTGACCTTACCTTTGGAAGGAAGAAGAGGCAGAGGGAAAGGCATACACATGAAGATTTTTCCAACTGAAAGAAAGAGCATCCACTTAGGAGTGAAGACCTCCCTGCAGTTAGGTTGCAGACTGAGCGCAGTCTCCCAAATCATTGCTTGTTGTCTGCAATGGTAAGAAATGTAATGAATGTGTTCCCTGTTTGTTGATGTACCACACAGTTGTTGTTGTTGTTAGAACTAACACCCTGCCCTGGAAGTTCCCTTGTAACCAAATGCAACCGAACTGCCAAACATCTAACATCTCTTGTATGTTGATGATGTAGATGCTGTAGCAGGGCAGGCCACTTGTCTTGTATCACTTTCCATTTTTGAGCTCCCTCTAGCAATATCTGAGGCATCTGTCGTAGAGAATCTGATTTTGCTCTCTGGCCGGGTCACAGAGAGTCCCTGTTTAGGTGACATTCCTGAGCCCACAAAAATTAACATTTTGAACTTGGGAATGTCCAGATAAGTGTTGAGGATAGATAAGTGAGCCTGGAGGGAGGAATGTCTGGCATGGAAGAGGAGGGAAGAAAGGTGGCTAAATAAAAAAAGTAAAGGGTATGGAATAATACCGCAGAACCCCAAATGGACAATGTCAAACCCAACTCTTTGAAACTAAAGAGACCCTTTCCTTCCTCCCAAGGTGCTGCGCAAGCAGAACGCAAGGGCAGGATTAGGCAGCTTCATTGGAAGGATTAAAGGGACTGACCACCCCCCTCACCACCAGTCTGAGCAGACAAAAAACTCCCAGTCTAGGTAAAAAGAACCTGAGGCTCTGCCCCCTACATGTCTAGACCTACCCCTAGACTGGGAATCATAAGCAGGATAAGTCCAACAGAACCAGCAGCCACCCACCTGAGGAGGCCTGCTGCACATCAAAACCACTGCAAGGAAAATGTTTACCCACCTGTTCAGACACATGACTAAAATCTGCAACTCTTTACACTCAATACCTTCAGCCAGAGCATCCACCTTAGATTTCCCTTTCCCTGGAATCAGAGAAATCTTGACCTTCCCATTTAAAATGCATTGCTCAAAACTCTCAAACTCAGGTTCCACCCCTAGGCCTCTTATCAGGAGGGGGCAAGAACCCCTAATCATAGTAATCAAATCCTCTGCCATTTTAAGCATATGTTTCTGCAGCAATGTGGAATGAAGAACATCCTAGTTTAAGGCTTCAGAGAGTACCCGGCCCTGCAAGGCTACAATGCCTCACATGTAGTTAAACTGGACAACTCCATGGAGTTACTCCAAGTCC
This sequence comes from Protopterus annectens, assembly GCF_019279795.1. Classification (NCBI taxonomy): domain Eukaryota; kingdom Metazoa; phylum Chordata; order Ceratodontiformes; family Protopteridae; genus Protopterus; species Protopterus annectens. The sequence continues at coordinate 304,198,254 of NC_056730.1, read as the reverse complement.
AGTTTACAGTGAGTAAGACCCCCATTTAAGTCCTAGCCAGTTATAGATCACCCTCCATGGTCACAACACCCACAAAGCCTACTTAACCAAACTGATGACAATCTAAATATTACCAAACACACTGGTTATGTGGGATTCCAAATGTCCAACCACCAGCTGGGAAACTTACTATAGCCCAAACTCACTAGCACAAAAGTTTCCTTGACTTTGTGAAGTGAAATTCCCCAGAGCAAATTGTCCATACCCCAAAAAGAGGAACAAAAATTCTATATCTGGTCCTCACCAACATGTCAAACAGGTACACTGCTGCAACTGTTGGAACTTCATTAGTTAAAACTGATCACAAATCAGTCACCTTTGAACTGAGACTAACACAAGAACTCACAAAGGGTGAAATCAGATTAAAACACTTCACCAAGGCAAACTGTACCCTCCTAGGTGAAGGTATAAATGCATTCCGAGCCCCACCCCAAGCTGAAAGTGGTACCTAAGATGAAGCTTACACTAAAGTCCTGTACAATCACTTGCATAAGTGTATAAACTCAGCTGTACCCGATAGAATCAAAGCCAGAGCCCCAAGTAAAATCATGCTGCCATGGTGGGCTTCCTGCATCAACAAACTCTACAATAAATGTATAAAGTTGCTGTCCAACAAAATAAAGACAAGAACCCAACAATGGGAAAGCAACCTCCTCAGGTTTAACAGGCAAATAAGACAACTTGTCAAATCCTCCAAGAGCTCCTTTGAGAGAAACCTAGCAAATTCTGCCAAGGATAACCATAAGGCCTTTTACAGCTATGTACATAACCTAAAGGGTAGGACCCAAGCATGCACAGAACTGATGGCCAACGAATCACACACACTGACCCCACAGAGATAGCAAACCTGCTAGCAGATAGGTTTGGTGAAACTTTCACTCCCTTATCCCATCCTAACTTACAACAAACCCCCAAACCTCCCAACACCTTGCACATCTGAAGAGCTGACCCTCAAGGCCCTGTCCAAGGCAAAGAACACACCTTCTTTGGGACTAGATGACATCCCAGGCTGTCTTGTAAACAGGCTAAAACATGAACTAGCATCACGACTAAGTATCCTTTTCAATCATAGCCTAACCACAGGCTTTGTACCTGTGGAATGGAGAACAGCTACAGTTATTCTCCTCTTCAAAGGTAGTCTAGCAACAGACCTGGGGAATTATACACCCATAAGCCTAATCAGCCTTATCTGCAAGGCTATGGAACATATCATTATGGACTTCATAAAGACATAGGTGACCTCCAAACCCTGGATCTTACTCAATTTGGCTTTGTGAAGGGCAGATCCTGCCTGTTAAATGTGGTGGATTTCTTTGAAAGTGTGACCACTGCCATTGATGAGGACAAATCTGTGCACACAGCATACCTTGACTAGGCAGAAGCTTTTAACACAATCCCACATTCAGGCATTACTGATAAACTTAAACTGAATGTAAACCCATTCACTGTAAGAAGGACCTTGGATCACAGGTTGACTGTGACCTTAACTTCGACCATCACGTGTCTACCATTGTAAGAAAAGCTTTCCATGTAGCTCACTTGATTAGTAAAAGCATCACCTTGAGAGCAAAAGAGGTTATAACCCCCCTATACTTGGCACTTATTTGGCCCATTATTGAGTATAAAGCCCCATTCAGTATGTACTGTGCTAAGCACCTGCAGCAATTAGAGACCTCGGAGTGTTTTAAAAAAGAAGATTAAGGGCCTCCAGCATGTGCCTTACATGGACCAACTAAAATCCCTGTCACTGTACTCAGTATTGTATACACTTCTTAGGGAGGACTTATGCCTAGCCTACAGAGCAACTCAAGACTTAAACCTAATGAACTTACTGCATATCCATAACTCAAATGGGTCTAGGCTACCCATTCCAAGGATTTAAAAATGGCCTGTGACTTAAATAGGGCATGCTGGATGGACAGATTTATCTCCCAGTGACTGAAACATCTTTGGAACAGGCTACCAATTCATGAGAAACAGAGCATCTCTGTGACACTGTTCAAGAGGAACCTGGATGAGTGGATGGGACACCATAAATTCTTACTGGGGATAGCACTCACAACCCTCTTGGACATGGGCAGTCATCAGTAAATGCAATCTTGGGTACTGACTAGTACTTCTACGGTATTACATTGGGTTCAAACAGCTAGGCTTAATATTACCTTTGGCTCGATAGCCTAGTAATCTTCTATAATCTTATTATTGTAAATGTCCAGGATTAGCAAAATACAAGTGATTTATGAAATTTTAATGCCCACCATTTGGTCACCTGGAATTCCTTGACAGTGAACCAGATGTAACATGCTTATTGGGAAATCATATTGATCCAGTTGATTGATCTCTGAGAAATATGAGTATGTATCCAAGCTGGAGACTAGTTTTTATATACACAAATAGAACAATGACCTGTTTTCTCAACACCCAGATCTTATTCTAAGGTTCTCTCTTGTTACCCCTCAAGTTTTCTGGTCTCATTAATTGAAAGCCTCTTACCTTTAGTCTTCCAACAACTAAGCTGCTCATACATACATCAGGCATCAGAAAGGCTAGTCCCAGAAAGCAACTGCCCTTCTACTGTGGCTATAGCAAAGGATAATTTAGTTAAATCAGTTCATACTGGAAGTAACATTATAACTGAGGACTCCATAATTAGATGAATAGGCACTGCCCTCACCGGGTTGAGCAAATAAAAACTCTTGGTGTCTTGCCTCCCCACACCAAAAGTCATTGATATTGTGAAGGTCTTCAGATACATTCACAGAGATAAACATAATTTCAACCTTGCAGTGGTATATGAATGCATGATATTGAATGTTGCTGTCTAAAAAGAATGCAATATGACATGACTGAAGTCACCATAATCTTTATTTAGGCTGGAGAGTCTTATTTATTTGTGAGCATCTACCTTCATCATAGATGGTATCAAAGCACTTAGAGCAAATAACTGGTCAGCACTAACAATAAAACATTAGTATTTTCTATAAACATTAAACACAGCTGAATAAGACACATAACCATTTTCAGGAACTAAGAAAATGGAGGCTATGTAATGATGAACAGCCACTTCACCACCATTGACTGGAATCTAGGGTTCTTCATGTACCCAAAAATAGTGCTCATTTAGCTGTATATGATATCCTAAATGGCAGCACAGATAAGTTGATTCCTATGAGACAGAAATACTGTGAGAAATTCCCAAATAAATCCATGAAGTAGATAAAAATCAGGCAGCAACTGAATGTGCCAAAAAACAAAAGAAAGAATATAAGGTGAAAGATCAGATGAGAAGGCAAGAAATGTGGAAAATGCATAAATATAGCTGCAAGTATAGCTAACTCTTGGAGTAGCCTTATGTTGATCAGGATTGAGGGCAGGAATGGTCAGGTAGAGGTAAATTTAAAACAAAAGATGAAAGGTTAATATTGGAGTCCAAAAATAGTGGACTACGTACATGTTGGTTTACAAATCCATTGAGCATGTGGGAGAAATGGACAAATGTAGGTTTTGTAAAACAGAACTGGAAACAGTCGCACTTCTTGTAACTGGTTATGATATACTAATGGCAGAAGGATTGTATACTGAAAGGCAAAATAATTTGGCAAGTCTGTTGCACTGGAGATTGTGCAAACACTGTGGCACTGAAGTGTCTGAAAAACATTGGAAAAATAAGCCACAAAGCATCATAAAAAATGATGAAGTTTATACCAAATGGGATCATCCATTACCAACAGTTCAAAAAAACAGATGCAAAAAAAACAGATGTAGTAGTCTATGAAAAAAAGACAAAAGTGGCATTGATTATTGAAATTGCTACACCCAGTGACTACAGTGTCTTATGTATGGAAAGACACAGGTCATAAAATAACAGGATTTGCAGGCAGAAATGAGGACAATGTGGAAGAAGGATAACCAGACAGTTCCAGTAGTAGTAGGGGCAACAGGTCTTATGAAAAAGAATTTACAGTCATACTTGGATATGTTACCAAGACACGTAAATCCATATGAATTGCAGAAGAAGCTATTACTGGGCACATCGCAGGTACTGCAAAGAGCACTTTAGGCTAACATCAAAGATTGAAACAACATTAATTTTATGAACTTTATCATACTTTGACATAGGAATGAGGTCCATTCCCATCATGATATTAGAAACCCAAAAGACTTGGAGAAATTAAAAAAGGGAGAAGCTTATTAATATAGCCGTTCCCCTTACAAAATGTTATAGTCCAAATTTCAGGTTAGAGATGGGGTTTATCAATTAGGCTTTACAGTATCATGGAGTTTCTGCACATTACAGCAGAGCTTGATGCTATCACCCATAAAATAGTCAGAAACACGAGCTCCAATGGACATATTGGGAACCTCAAAAGAATCCTACAGATGGGTTTTGACCTACAAATCTGGAAAAATGCTCCTATGGTCCCAGTCCAAATGGGTGACTCATTGACAAATCCCAGCAATGTTAGACACAACAATCTCAGAAACATTCCATAGAAGGTAATAGAAAGACTATTATGCAACTGATGCAAGCAGAAACTCAAGACCTCTTCCATGACTTTTATCAAAAAGGGTTTGTTAAAGATACATTCTGTATGGTGCAACATGTAAACTGTTCTGAAAATGTGACAACCACACTGGATAAGAAACTATCCATTTATGGGGTGTAGTGCCTTTTATGTAGGCATGACGACTAGTTCATTAGACCTTAGAATTAAAGAATATTTATATGCCCTGAAGGTCAAAAATGAAAATGATGCACTTTATAAACATACACAAGAATGTGGGGTTATTGAACGTTTATGTTTACTGTAGTGGAACACGTGTTGAAAGACAAAAAAGGGAGGACTTTAGATGCAAGTTAGAACAAAAAGAAACTCTTTGGTAACTGAAATTAGGTGCAGATTGCTTTCCAGGAATAAATGGCACAATTAATATGAAATGTTTTTTTAATGACAAGAGATTAAAGATTTTTTTAAGGGATAGGAGAACCTAGTTTTTATAGTTACTAAGGTAAAATATTCAATTTATTTTTGAATTAATTGGTTTAATTGGATTAAATGTATGGAATACAGTGATTGGTTGAATGATTATATAAGAACGATGTATTCACTGTTGTGTTTTATCTGATGAAGTCCTTGTATGGATGAAAAGCAGAAATTAAAGTTGTATACTTATTATTTGACTCTGCTGTTTTTAAACCTACAATGAAGTTTTGCTGACTAATTTTTGTCTTTGTCATCCCAAAGCATTCAGTGAAATTTTTTTTCACTATTGGTTTGTGCTGGTTGTGTTTCTGGTCTTGTTGCTGCATTGCCATGGTGAATGCCCTACAGGATGCCTTACTTGACTTAACCATTCATCTGACTTCTAACAGCAACAGCAATCATCTGCTGAGGTTGTTGATTGATTCTGTGGGCGAAATGCATAAGTCTATAACTTCACTCATGAATCAAATGAACTCTAGAACTCTGACTAGATGCAATTCTTTTATTTCTTCCACCTCTGGTGTTACTGAAATTGAGGGCAAAATGATTGTCTCCAGCCCATCACTGACTGAAACTGAAGTTTTTTGGGGTAAAAGTCTAGGGTTCAAAGATATACAGGCAGTTTTGGATTCAAATAGTGACCATTTTGCATTACGGGCAATTTACAAACTAATTTAATGAAGACAACTGAGTTAAAGAAAGATCTGGGGGATTTGGCAAAGAACTTAAAGAAATACCAAGCCAGGTGATTGAAAATAAGTACTTTGAAAGATGTTTAAATCGCAACATTATTCCCAAAGGCTTGCATTTTTAAGTGTCCAAATGGATTAAGACAATCCAATCCATTCTTTCTTAAATTAACTGAATTTTTCAGTAGAAGCAGACTTAAATTTGTTAAGTTACTTATACAGCACAATAGCACTAAGCTACAAGAAATTAAGGCTGTTGTACTTAAGGTTAATCAGAAAATAAAGTGAACTCTGAATGAAGTGCCTGATATTGTCAAAGACTATGACTCAGTTCTTTATAATGTAGAAAGGTTTGAACAGTCTATCAATGAATGGAAAAGCAAAAAGATTTTAAGAGATAGTATAGAGTGTGAGAAGAAAGTTGAATATGTCAGCTTTGATCCTGCTTATTACAATATTAAACTTCATCATCCTACTTCCTATAGAAATACCACCTTAAAGGATGAGGACGGTATAATTTTAACTAATGAGGATGAGAGGTTTGAAACAGGAAGTGACAACACTCTAGTAAATGAGGATGATAAATCTACAGTGATGAATCAGTGGGGGTCAGTAGCGTTGCGTCTGAAAAGAATAAAGCATCAGACTGAGATGGATTAGATACTGAATTACCTTTTCATGCATCTGAAGAGAGAGGTAATTGCATTTTTTCTTTAGGACCGCAACCAAAAACCTCAACAAGAAACAAAATAACTTGATACAGAACATCAAAACAAATGCAATGAAGACAAGGAAGATGACAGATACCAAAATAGATTGAGGTACTTTACCAAAATATTTAATTTGACTAATAAAGTCTTTACATCTCAGGAGATGAGAATATTAGAACTTGCTCTTAATTTTGTGACAACAAAAAGGGCTAATGTTAGATATGCTTTGTTATCTTTAAAACAATTTATATGTAAACTGAATTTAAATTATGTATTACAAGGTATTAATTTGCCAAAGAAATTGTTTAATAAACCCTCTACCTTTACCGTGAACTTAAATAATATCATTAAGGTGTTTGAAAAAAATGTGTGAAGCAGAAATATGAGAGTTATTGAGTAAAAAAGCTAAGAATAGTTTTTTTTTAATTTGACTAAATAAGAGACAAAAGCATTGAAGGAGCTGAGAAAAAAATACTAATCTTAGGTTTATGAAGGCCAATAAGGGCAGGAGATTAGTTAATATGGAACAAATTAAACATCGAGAAACTATGGAAAAATGCTTAACAATGAGGATGAATATTGTAGGGTTAACATGAATAAAGTTAATAGAAGTTATAAGATAATTCACTCTGTATTATACGAATATCTTATGGAAGGGATCATTGACAGAGAGATGTATGAATTTTTATTGGTAGACAAACCATTGTTGGGCGTTTTATTTGGGATACCCAAGATCCATAAGAACCCTAAGGACCTGCCCTTTTGGCCTATTGTCTTAGCTCCTCAATACGTTACTGAAGGTATTTCCCTGTTATTGGATTTTGTTTTGAATTCTTTGGTTCAAATGTTAAAGTCCTATATAAACAACACTTGGGACTTTCTAGATAAAATACAATAGTTTAGTACTACTTATCAGTGTGATAAGGTAAAGAATATATGTGTAACCATTGTCATTTGTTCACTATCCACCTGTATTCCTCAAAAAATGGGTGTTGAATTTGTAAAGAATTGTTTAAGTCATTACAGTAATTTTACTAAACAGCATATTGAATTTTATTCGAAACTGTTAGACCTTTTGCTAAATGACAATTATTTGTTATTCAACAAAGAAGTCTATAGACAAATCAAAGGGCAGCCATGGGGTCAGTTGAAGCCCCAGCCTATGCCAATTTAGTTTTTGGCTGGTGTGAGCATGAGATCATTTTACCCATGCCTACCAGACATAAAGTAGTTTATTACAAGTTGTTGATGACTTGTTTTTAATTCTTGAAGGGGGTGAAATAGATGTCATTACCTTGATCAAACAAATGAATGAAGGAATCATCAGATTTCTTAAAATTTGCTATGGGAGAATGTGTTAGAACACTTCCATTTTTAGATGTTTATTTAATATGGAATGACAATTTAAGAAAGTCTGATAGCAGAAATTTTAGAAAAGATACTTTTAGTAATAATTAATTTATTCAAGTAATCATCCAAATTGTATTAAAATAACATCCCAAGAGGCCAGTTTATAAGGGCCTCAAGTATGACATCTGATGATGATTTATATGAACAAGAGATCAAATTTATGGTTAATCTGTTAGAATCAAGAGGTATAGAATTGATATGTTTTAAGAATAGCAGATAAAATTAGAATGAAATGAGAGGAACCCCCCCCCCATTTTGATAAAATGTCCTTTGAAATCAGAAAAGAAAGGACATTTTGATACTAACTCAGCAATTTATAGTACAGACATGACAATAGATAGTTTTCAAATGTGTTCTTTTATTAGAAATAATTGGAAGATCCTAGTGGGGAATACAGAAGCATTTAGAAGTGTAGATATTGGGTCAAAATGTGTATTTGAAAATTTATTAAATCATGATACTACCATTTTTTTACCTGAGACTAACAACCTTCAGAATAAAAGGAATATGTAAGTGTGGTGGTTGTTCCATGTGTAGGTTTATTTTGGAGGGTCCACATATAGATTTAGAACATCTTGGTTACACTATACCAATACCAGGAGTGTTTAACTGTAAATCAAGGGGGGTAGTTCATATCAGCGCATGTATGGGGTGTAGTGCCTTTTATGTAGGCATGATGACTAGGTCATTAGACCTTAGAAATAAAGAACATTTATATGCCCTGAGGGTCAAAAACGAAAATAATGCACTTTATAAACATACACAAGAATGTGGGGGATATCAAAAGTTTATGTTTACTGTAGTGGAACAGGTGTTGAAGGACAAAAGACAGGGGGACTTTAGATGCAAGGTAGACCAAAAAGAAACGTTTTGGCAACTAAAGTTAGGTGTGGATAGCTTTCCACGTATAAATGGCAAAATTAATATAAAATGTTTTTTTTAAAAGAAGAGATTAAAGATTTTTTAAGGGATAGGAAAACCTGGTTTTTATATTTACAAAGTGTAAAATATTCAATTTATTTTTAAATTAATTGGTTTAATTGGATTAAATGTGTGGGATACAGTGATTGGTTGAATGGTTATTTAAGAATGATGTAGTCAATGATGTGTTTTATCTGATGAAGTCTTTGTATGGATGAAAAGTGAAAATTAAAGTTGTTGTACACTTATTCTTTGCATCTACTGTTCTTAAGTCTTCAGTGAAGTTTTGCTGACTAATTTTTGCCTTTGTCGTCCCAGAGCATTCAGTGAAATTTTGTTTATAAACCATCCATTTATGCAACATACCAAGACCTTTCAGCCTTTTCTACAATCTCCTATGATGAGGTTATAAATAACCTTTGGGATTTGCAAGTAAATAAAGCTGTATTTGCATGCATACATAAATGGCTTTCTGTTAAATATATAACAGGTCATAAATAAAAATCCTCTCTCTCTTTCTTTTTTCTCTTTGCCCTTCCTCATTACAAGTGGGGTTACCCAGAGATCTGTACTGGCATTTACTACTCTTCAGAATATTTTTTTCAGATGTTATTACTAACTCTAACTTCTGGCTCACCAATCATGGGAATGAAACATAATTCTTAACCACACTGATGCTGTATCCCTGTAAAAGGAGGCATAATACCAACTGTGAATGGTGCAAAATCAATGGCATAGTTTTTAATGATATAACAATAATAAAACTGCAGCAGCAAGTGGTTAAACCCACACATATAAATAAAATAAACGGCACTATATGCAATAGAATAAATTCCTGTATTCTAAGCAAGTAAAAACAGTAAGCACTTTCATCTAAATATATAAAAGACAAGACTTCATCAGACAGACTTTAAATATATTTTTTTATTATTATTGTCATTGTTTATGCCTTCCAAATCATGTGTATTGTACCCCATTTTGTACTTTTCTCTTTAGTAACCTTGTCCAAGAGAAAATCCAGAGATTTATCTTGAGAAAAATCAATGGACTTATCAGACTATTCTACTTTCAAAGGATTCAACATATTTCCCTCTTTCTGTTGTTGTTCTGTCTCCTGTGAGGAAATTTATGCCTCACTTTCATGACAATTAAATAACCCCTCTGTGTTGAGAGGTTTTGTGAGGACCATACACTGGTGACACCAATATAAGAGGTCTGTCTGTATCTTTAAATATCAGTATCAATCATGGTGTGAAATGAGAAAGTTTCACATTCCAATGACTCTCCCTAATATAGCATAGCTGAGCAAAAGGGTAAAAAGGCCAAAAAGACAAAACATTCAGTAAAAACTACAAGAAAAACCTAGCCAAGCTAGAGCCTTTACAGCCTAATACCTGAAACCTCCCATAGGAGAGGCAGATGGGGTAAATGCACATGAACTTTTAAAGACATAACAGAGTTTCAGATACATGGCTTCTACTCGTTGGATAGTTTTACCATGGGGGGAGGGGGTGGCATAATTGTTATGGTCATTACCTCCCAGATGCAAGATACAGGATTTGAGTCTGACCTCTGGATATTAGTTATAGTAATATCTATATAGTAATATTAGTAATAGTCTGCAGACAGCATAATATTTACCTATGACCTATACTTAAATCAAGCCTGATGTGCATAAACATAAGGGTGCCTGCAAAATATCCCAAGTAACATCCAAACTAAAAGATAAAAAAATCATACAGGTGAACCATTCAATTAAACTTGCAAGAAAGATCTAGACAAGTTAGAGTCTTCAGTGTGTAATACCATCAATTTCTTACAGTGGAGACCCATAGGTATATGCATACTACCCTTTAAAGACATACCAGTATTTTGTCTATATCGCTTCTGAATGCCATGGCTTTATACTTTTTACTCTTTAAATCTTTATGGGTAAATTAAGGCAAGTATAGTCAAACCCCATAAGCTGTATACATGCATGTTGTATTGATGAGTTAAAAAAGGCTGAAACATGCATATTTTGGCAATAGGTTGAATAATCTATGCCGTGATGAACTTTGTGTGAATCTTGCAATCACCCTCTCTATGACCCACGTAAGACACATCTGCCACCATTTGCTACTCTTTCCTGATACTTGTTTTCTTTCCTTAATAGCTAACCCTGTCAAACAGTCTTCCTGCCAAACACTGCCCCAACACTCCTATCAGGACTGCTAAATCATCAAGGTAAGCAAAAGCATAGTTCCAATAGTCTGCAGGACCTGGTCCTGCCATCTTTATTTGGCACATACACCACTGGTGAGGCCCAAGGACCCTTTGATTCCTAGATTAATCCTAGATCTAACATCTCATTCAGTTCCTTACAACATGTTTGATAGTTTGCTGTGGTTCTCCATCCACAAGGTGCTTCAGCAAGTCGGTACACTCTGGCATAAGTGTAAATGTGTCTCCAACCACCTGTACAGCTACCCAGATCTCCTGACAGCAGCTGTGAAAGGGCTACCTCATCAACTGATTTGTCAAAGTGAGTCTCATTGAGAAGGTCTTCCACAGGATCCTCCACTGGTTCCTCTTGAAACCTTCTACAGATGTTGAGTACTGGTACCTCGCTATCATGACAGGGCTTCACCATGATAATATTGTAGAGTTTGTGTTTCTGTCTCATGTTTGGAAGTTCTGCCATGTGGTTAAGATCAGTTGCCTCTTTTTCTATAGTTAAAGACTCTTGCATGCTGCTTGTAGATAGTTGTATCTAATAGGGATAAGCAACATCACTTTTTCATCATCATCATCATCATCTTCTTTCGGCTGTTCCCGTTAGGGGTCGCCACAGCGGATCATCTGTTTCCATTTCTTCCTGTCCTCAGCATCATGCTCTTTCACACCAACCGCCTGCATGTCCTCTCTCACCACATCCATAAACCTCATCTTAGGCCTTCCTCTTTTCCTCTTACCTGGCAGCTCCATCCTTAGCATCCTTTTCCCAATATACCCAGCATCCCTCCTCAGCACATGTCCAAACCAATGCAATCTCGCCTCTCTTGCTTTGTCTCCAAACTGTCCAACCTGAGCTGGCCCTCTAATATACTGATTCCTAATCCTGTCCATCCTAGTCACACCCAGTGCAAATCTTAACATCTTTAACTCTGCCACATCCAGCTCTGACTCCTGCCTTTTCGACAATGCTACAGTCTCCAACCCATATAAAATAGCTGGTCTCACTACCCTCTTGTAGACCTTCCCTTTCACTCTTATTGGTACCCGTCTGTCACAAATCACTCCTGACACTCTTCACTCAGCATCAAGTGAATCAAGCATTCAAGCAACATCACTTTTTACCTAACATAATACTGCCTGGCCCTGGCTGTCCAGTCATACCAGATTTTTGCCTCTGTTGAGCTTATGCTAGGTGCTTCTGTGCCATTCCCGTGAGCTCCTTCAGTATAATCCTAAAGCTCAGGACATATTCTAAAACAGATTCCTTCTGGGAATGACATTCACCCTCGGGCTCATCACAAAATAATTCCAGGGGCTTCTTCACCCTTTGACTATATAGCAATTTAAATGGTAAAATCATTTTGATTCCTGGGGCACCTTTCTGTATACAAAGATAAGGTGTGGCAGGTACTGTCCCATTCCATCTTGAACTGGTCTTTGAATGCTTTCAATGTGCTCTTTAGTTCTGATTTAATCCTCTCCACAAGACCATTGGTCTGTGGATAGTAACAGGTAGTTTTTAAATGCTTTACTCCACAAGACTTTCACAAACAAGTTATAAGGTCTGACATGAAATGAACATCTCAGTCTGTTAGTTTTTTTTTCTTTTGGAAAACCTACCCTGTTGAAAAAATGCTAACAGAAGATTTTCCACCTTCTCTGTCTCATTAGAGGACAGGGCCACAACTTCAGAGTCTCTAGTGAGACAGTCACAGCTAAAGGATATACCTTTTACCTGTGGAGCTTGGAGTATTATGAAGCCAACCAATGTCCATACCTGTCTACCTGTCTAAAAACTGATTCCTCAATATTAAGTAAATGCATAAAAGAGGTGTTAGCTTTATCTTCTGCCTTGCTAAACCTCTTGCACTGTTCACATATCAAGAAGTACCCATCCATCCATACATTACTCCATTTTATTCATTTTTGCATATGGGGTTGGGGTGTCACATCAACAGTGACCATCAGCACTGTGTGGCTAAACCTACCAAGGTTGTTCTTCCATGCCAGACATACACACACACACACACACACACACACACACACACACACACACACACACACACACACACACACACACACACACACATATACACACACTTATGAACAATTCAGAGTGACCAATCCACCTACTTCATGCCTTTGGAATGTGATGCACAATTTAGTGTGTCCAATCCACCTACTTCATGTGTTTGGAATATGGGAGGAAACCAAAGCACCCAGTGCAAACCCACATGAATACAGGGAGAACATGCAGATTCCACATAGTGGGTATCCTAGCTAAGAATCAAACCACAGAATCTCTTGCTGTAAGGCAACAGCACTATCTGCTGCATCACTGTACCACCCTATCTAGAAGTATCAAATCATCTCTCTTGCAATACCTGGCCATTACAATTTGGTTTAAGCATTCTTTTTGTATACTTTATATAACCTAAGAAAGGAATATTGAAGGCTATGGCCAGAAGTGACCATTGGAAGGCCATTGGTATTATAGATTGATATATCATATCTTGCTATACTCCTCCTTCAGAAGTACATTCACTGCACAATAATCTTTGTTGCAGTATATGCCCACCTCCTTGAGGACCAGGAGCCATCTTGGTTACCTCTTTTAAATTTGTTAAAGTAGAGTCTGAAAGCTGAGCCTGTTTTAATGCTTTCGTTGTAACCATCCTCAGCTCCCCCTTCAAATGAAGTCTGGTATCTTCTGATATTGATGTTTCAAATTCAGAGTTACCACTATCACCTAATAATCCCCTTGAAATAGCCTTTTCTAAGGCCGAATACAGTTTAACAACTGTGGCACAGAATTAGGCTTGCTGCTACTAAGTAGCTCATAAAATAACCAAAGCACCTACTTTGGCTCTGAATTATCAATATCAGTTCCTGTTAAAACCCACATTGTATTGTAAATTGGCTATATAACAGGTCCCAAGTTGTGAAAGTTGCTGGTATTATCCCTGAACATAATACTGTAACCACTGGAGTATCTTAGGTATGAGTGTTAGACCATCTCCTGTTTGGCATTTATTTTACATAAATTCAAGCCACTAGCCCAAAACTCTGGTTGACCAAGTTTGCTGATAAATGAAAGTTGGGCACTGTTGTCCACTTATGCATCCCTATGAAACAGTTCCAACTAGGGCTGGAATATGCACGTATCTCATGAAAATCTTGCTATACTGCTTCTGCAGAAGGCCATTTTCTACATAATAATCCTTTGCCCTAGTTTAAGGATGCCTGCTGCTCATGAGGTTCAGGAGCCATCTTGACTACCTCTCTCAATTTCAGTAAAGTACAGTCTGAGACCAAAAAAGGGCAGCATAGCAGTGCTCAGCAAAATAGCTGCTCCCACTTACTGTGATCTAAATGGTAATCCTCACGGGACAGATATAATAAGAAGCAGGTGTACTTATGTGGAGAATTGTCTCTTATTGGATTATCATGTCTTCACCATTATCAGAAAATCCTTTTATCTGTCCCAGTTATTTCCCAGGGGAATATTTTCAAGATCCAAATAAGTCATCCTGCCACTGTAGTCTTCCTTTATTATACCTGTCATTTAATACAATGCCACTCTTGGTATGTACAAATTCAAGCATATTTAACAACTGGAAAGGCCTCAGAAATTTCTGTCCAAGACAATTAAAGGCGTTAAATCCTTCAATTAGATTATCATAAGTTTCCTTACACTCAGTAGCCTACAGGCTGGTCTGAGGTGAACTCTGCTTCTGTTTTGAAGTCATAAATGACACAATCCTATATGCCTCCCTATTTCATCACAATATCAGTTGCTCCACAAGCACCTACATTAGGAACCTAAATTTACACCAACAAATAAACACCACTTACTGGAGGGATAATTTCTTAATCAATATATCCCCAGCCTATAGAATAAGTTACCCCTATAGGTCAGACAAAATACTACATTCATCACTGGAGGGGTAGATACAATTTTACACTAAGCTTATCACATGTGGCTCTTCTCAGTTTGGAAGGTGTGTACTGTTAAGTGCTTAAAAAGGGTGCCAAAAACTTGAATGTGTATCTACTTAATGATGTGTATTGTTAGTCATCTTATGGTCTCATGATCACCGTTCCTATATATAACTGAATGTTGACATATCTTTGTTGTCTTGCCCTGCCTTCCATTTCAAGTAAACTCTGACCAGTGATACCTGAAGGTATATAAAAACTTGTGCTTCCCAAAATCCTAACTGCAATAAACTGTCTAGGGAAGTGCTACTTCTTTTTAATCTCTACAGGATTAACACCGCTGTTGTGTGACTGTATCTCTTTTGACAACAGTCTCTTCCCACTCCAGAGGGATAGGTTGCAAACCATTAAGAAAGTTGTCAAATAGGTTGTCTCTAGACAACTTATCGCTGTTGTAATGCTGTTCATGATTACTGCCTCCCATGGTTTTTGTTCCCTTACCTTGTCTCAGTGGATACTGACACTCTACATGCTTCTTTGCAGTATAATAAAAACGTTGATATCAAGACCCAGTCAAGTAGAAGAAATGATGACTTCCCCACTTGTCTGTGGAATTTGCTGTGATAGCTTATACTGGACCACGAGTCCCCTTATGCACATATGTAGTGCTGGGTGGTGGGTACACCTTTCTTGTGCAGTTGTCACCTGTTTACTAGAAAGAGGTCCCTCTTTCTTCCCATTTCTTTAGAAATGTCACACTCTTAGTCTGCCAATCACATTGTCAGGCAGAGTACTGAGTTCTTGCACCCTTACCAAAATGCTTGCTAGCCTTTCAAAATTAGTCACCTGGCATCCACTCACCCATCTATGAAAACAAATGCTTATTTCTGCCATATAATCTCTTACACTGTCATCTGCCTTTCCTCTAGGTTATCTGAATTTCATCCTGAATACCTTAGTAGTCAATTTAAAACATTCAAATAATTATTAAGTTTAGCATAATTTTAACACTTTACAACACTCATTTTGATATGGCATGCATTGTCTTACTCATGAGCAGAGAGTTAAAAACTCCACCCACTGCCACAGGTTAATACTAGTCTAACTGCCCTTGCTGGCCATTTTTAAGCCAAACCAATTATCCCATTCAGGAATACCTTGCATTTGTAAAGCAAAAACTGTAACAATTATGCCAAACCCCAACCTTGTCAATTTGATAAGGCAAAAAACAAGCAAAGTGCAGTTCCACGGCTGATAAAAGACAAAGTTCCAAATCCAATGTAGTCAAAAAGTTTAATTAAAAAAGATGAGCGCTTTCACAATTTAAACAATTGCTTCTTCAGATCACAAAAAAAACACAAATTTAAATACTCCATCAATTAACAATAATTAATCATGTGATATGTAAAAAAGTAGTAAATGTGCTCAAGAAGAGAGCTATTTAAAAAGACAACCACAGTAAAAAACATCCTTAATAAAAAAAAAAAAACATTTGTATGAACAAGATACATAAAAACTATTAAAAAATCCAACTATACACTGAATGACCTGAAAATCTAGATATATTTATATATTATATTAATGTAGTATAAATATTTTATAAATTACTTTCTCAAACCCCTGTTCTTTAATTCTGGTTTCAGGGGGTTCGTAGGTTCATAGGTAGGTACTAGGCTATTGACCCTAGGGCCTATATAAGCCTAGTCAAATGGTACCCTGGCTTTTGCCACCCAAGAAAATTATTTTCCTGTGCCCCTGTCAAGCAGAACTACAGAAGTTATCCCCGGGGTGAATTTCCTATCTCCCATCCAATCATCAAGATTTTTCTTGAAGAGTGCTAATGAGGAGCTTTGTTTGATATAGATAGGTAGTTTGTTTCAGAGTATGGGAAGTATCTGGTACAGGAATCTATCCCTCCAACATGTTCTGTTTAATGTGGTGACAAGGTTTAGGCCCTAGAGTCTGTAGCTCGGAGGGATTGGGATTTCTTTAAGTGGAGCATGTCCATCAGCTCTGGGTTTGACATAGCTTTGCATGTTAGGCAGAGACCGCCTCTGAGTAGGCGATATGTGACAGAGTAAAGCTGGAGTTTTTTGAAACGGTCTATGTAGGGTATCTGTTTGAGGCCAGTAATCCTCTTTGTGAGGTATTTCTGCTGCCTTTCCAGTTGTTGTAGATGTCTTGGGAGGTACATACCAAAAGGGGCATTGTACTCTATAGTGGATCTAATGAGTGATGAGTAGAGGAGAACAATGACCTCTTTTTTCCTGGATGAGAAACCTTTTGTGATGAGGTGTGCCACGTAGAAGGATTTCCTGACTACTGTAGCAATGTGATTATCAAAGGAGACACTACTGTCCACTTGTGTCCCAAGGTCTCTTATCACACTTTCAGTGTTAAGTAGACAACTGCCTATATGGTAGTTCATGGGTACAGAGTTTTTACCAAAAGGGATGACAATGCACTTTTTGGCATTGAGCTTGAGGCCATGGCTTTGACACCAGGCATATGGCTCAGTGAGGCCATTTTGTAGGATGTCCACATTGTTAGGAGTTTTGATTATGGCTCCTAGTTTGCAGTCATCTGCGAACTTTGTTAGCCAAAGACCTTCTGTGCTAGCCTGTACTTCAGAGAAGTAGATACCAAACAGGAGAAGACCCAGGACTGAACCCTGTGGTACGCCACTTGTCACTAGTCTGAAGTTGGATTTAGAGTCTGCTACTTTCACAGTGTGGGTTCTGTCAGTGAGCCAGTTGGCAGCCCATCTTGTGACATAGGGATTTATACCTAGTTTAGTGAGTTTATCTATAATTCCAGATTGGGGGATGGTGTCAAAAGCCTTGGCGAGATCTAGATAGGCTGTGTGAACAACCTTACCCTCATCTACAGCTTTGGTGACTGCTTCAAAGAAGTCTATCAGGTTTAGGAGACATGATCTGCCATTTACAAACCCGAACTGGGTAGGGTCCAGAGTTTGGAGATTACCAATGTCATTGTTTATAAGTTCCATGATGATATGTTCCATAGCCTTGCAGACCAGGCTTGTTAGGCTGATGGGGTGGTAGTTCCCAGGATCGGTGGTGACTCCCCCTTTGTGGAGTGGGATAACCGTTGCTGTGCACCATTCAGTGGGCACAAAGCCTGAGGTGAGGCTGTGATTGAACATGGTACTTAGGTGGGGGTGCCAGTTCATTCTGTAGCTCATGTAGAATGCAGCCTGGGATGTTGTCAGGTCCCATGGATGCTGTGTTCTTGGCTTTGGAGACTGTGTTTTTTTACCTATGCAGCCATGATTACAGGAACTTTGCATTCTTCCAGTATAGAGATGGGCCCTTTAGGGGGTGAGAGAGGGGTAAAGTTAGCACTGAACCTATCTGCCAAGATATTGGCAACATCAGTTGTTTCTCTATATTTAGTGCCATTGTGCTGTAACTCAGAGCAGATCTGAGTGTTGCCATTGAGATTCTTGACATAGCTATAGAATGCTTTGTGGTTGTCTTTAGAATCAGTGACAATTTTGTTTTCATAACTAGCTTTGGAGGATTTTATGAGGGATCTCAGCTTCTTACTGATGCTGACCACAGAGTTCATTCAATCATGGGATTTTACTCTTTTTTGCAACAGTTGTTTTCTTCCTTCTGTTGTAGAGTTTGTTTATGGCAGGGGACCACCAGATTGGCTTCTTTTTTTTGGAGGACAGCATCTTGGTTCTGTTAGGGATTGCACAATCCATGCACTCATGTAAGTTATTATAAAGTGCATTTGTATAGGACTACATCATTTAGACCAGAGCCTTTATGCACTCTGAGTCTGAGTCTAAGAATCCATCTAGTTTCATTCCGTTCAGTACTATTAATAATATCACCTAGTCTCATATCAGTCCTGGTGACCACCAATACCTGAAAGTCAAATTTATGCTGATCCCCCTTCCTGTGCTACTTGCTTAGCAAGTGCACTGTTCTCTAATATTTTACTAATATAATAAAAATGGTCTCTTATCCATTCACAGAGATGTCTGTTGGTCTTGCCAATATAAAATTTTCTACATGTCATTCACTTAACTAAGTATACTACATTTTTGGTGTTACAATCTGCTTTAACATTAAACATGAACTTATACCCAGAATCAGGATGTATAAAGCTTGGATCTTCATTTATACTAGTTCAAAAATTACAAGCAACACATCTCTTAGTGCCTGTCAGTATGTGTATCATATCTTGCCGTTCATGTTTAGGGCAACATAACTGACTTCTTAACAATTTTTTATTCCTGTAAACAAAAGATGGCTTAGTTCCAAGAATTCCAGTTGTATTCTCATCAGTTTGCAAAACATGCCATTGTTTATGTTATATCCTGGTAAATAAGGAGATCACACGGTTTATGGAGTTGTAAGGCCTTTCTTTATTAAGAGCCTCCAGGTGCGCACCCATGCTTCATCTCACAACTTCTGCAAGTCATACATCCACCAGAACCAACAAGTTACCAGAGAATACAGAACCAACAGTACATGCTGAATTCCCCACAGCGCCCCTACAGTACAACAACCACATTACCAGCCCGAATACTACATTCCTCCCCTTTTAAGCTAAGACACAATTTCCTACATAAGCAAAACTAGGGAGCAAGTTCCACAATGCATTTAATCACTTACTTGTAAATAACAGGCTAGTTATTGACTGGTTACCATACAATCTACTATTTGTAGGCTGGTAATCTATACATGCACTTTTGTTAACATTGCTAGTCCTTCAAGTAACTAGGTTTAACCAGCACACGCTTAGAACGGCGCAGTGGTACCACCTTAGGTGACTCCGGTGTCACAGTTACCACTTCAGGTATCGGTGTGTCCTTCCCTGGCACGGTTGGATCCTCGGGAACCTCTTCTTCCACGTTCCGGCGGTCTCCCTCAATTGGCGATCCTCCGGCCACTGCGAGCCCTGGTTCCGAACTTAACGGTAGTTCCGAGGCCGGCAGTTCCATGGCATCCTTCTTCTGTTCGCTCCGCAGAATTTGGTCTACATGTCGCCTTACCACGAAATCTCCATTCAACCTCACCTGGTACGATAATGGACCTGTGCTCTTGACAATGAACCCTGGAATCCACTTAGGTCCATAACTGAAATTTCGCGTCATCACTGCATCTCCCTCCAGAAAACTTCGCTCTCTCCGTCGTCTATCATGACATTCTTTTTGCCTCCACTGGGTCCCCTCCACCTTAGCTCGGACATTTGGATACACTAGATCCAACGTGGATCTCAATCTCCGTCCTTGCAACATCTCGGCAGGTGACAAACCCGTGGTAGATTGTGGTGTAATACGATAGTTGAATAACACCCTTGACACTTTCGCTGCCATACTTCCTTCTCCAGACTTTTTCATCATTGCTTTAAAAGTCTGAACAGCCCCCTCAGCACAACCATTTGTAGCTGCATGGTAGGGTGCTGAGGTGATGTGTACGATGCCATTTTTTCTCAGAAAACCCTTGAACTCTTCACTCGTGAAACATGAAGCATTATCGGATACAATAGTCTCTGGTAGTCCTTGGCTACTGAAACTCCTCCTCAAACATTCAATGGTAATGAGAGAAGTGGGTGTCTTGACTTGATAGGCATCCATCCATTTCGAATGAGCATCCATGATTATCAAAAACATGGCCCCCATGAAATGTCCTGCATAATCTATATGAAGTCTCTGCCAAGGTCTACTCGGCCACTCCCATGGATGTAGTGGCGCCGCCACCGGCAAGTTGCGATGTTGTTGACATGTTTTACACTCATTCACAACGACTTCAATCTTGTGGTCCAATTTGGGCCACCAAAAATAACTTCGGGCTAAGGCCTTCATTCGGGTAATGCCCACATGACCTTGGTGCAACTGCTGTAAAAGTGCCCGTCTTCCTGGGGACGTAATTATCACTCATGCCCCCCACAATACGCATCCATCTTGTACACTCAACTCTGTTTTCCACACCTCATAAGGCCGAAAAACTGGATCCGTTTGTTGGACTGGCCAGCCTTGCTGGACCCACTGAAACACTCTAGCAAGCACCGGGTCTTTATGTGTCCAAACACTCAGTTCTCTGGCAGACACCAACGTGATGTCTTCCATCATCAAAACTCGGTCCTCCGCTTCCTCTTCCTGGAGATGCCCTGGCATTGGCAAACGACTTAGCGCGTCTGCATTACTATGGTGTTTCCCGGGCTTATAAACAATCTCGTATTCATAAGCTCTCAACGTTACAGCACATCTCTGAATGCGGGGAGAAACCATCTGCGGTACTGCTTTCATCTCGTTGAATAATGACAACAAAGGCTTATGATCAGTGCAAATAGTAAACTTCCTCCCATAGAGGTATTTGTGAAATCGCTTGATTCCAAACATTACAGCCAAACCCTCTTTATCTAACTGGGAATAGTTTGACTCCGCTGGTGTCAAAGTTCGTGACATGAACCCAATGGGTCTCTCTGGTCCATCTGGCATCCGGTGTGCCAACACAGCCCCTAATCCATAGGGTGAGGCATCACATGACAAAATTAAGTCCTTGTGACTATCATAGTGCACCAAAACCTCTGAAGATTGCATTAGTTCCTTTGACTGTTCAAACGCTCTGTCCTGTTCCTTTTGCCACGACCACTGAGCCTCCTTCCTTAATAACTTATGTAAAGGAGCTAACAGGGTTGACAGATTTGGCAGGAACCTGTTATAATAGTTGAGTAAGCCTAAATAGGCTTTCAGTTCTGTAACATTTGTGGGTGCTGGTGCCTGTTGAATGGCTTCCACTTTATTTGGCAGGGGGTGTAGGCCTGATGCATCCACCTTGTAACCCAGGAATTCTGCTTCCGTTGCCATGAAAGCACATTTACTCCGCTTCACCCGTAGACCTGCCTCACGCAGTCGACTCAGCACCTCATTCAGCGTCTCCAGATGCTCTTGAATGTTCCTACCCGTCAACAGGATATCGTCTAAATACACAGCCACCTTTGGAATCCCTGCCACCAGTCCCTCCATTATTCTCTGGAAAATAGCTGGACTCGAGGAAACCCCAAAAGGTAAACGATTGACTTGGAACAAACCTTTGTGTGTGTTCAGGGTAACATACGCCTTAGACCCTTCTTCCAGCACTACTTGTTGATATGCCTGACTGAGGTCCAGTTTACTAAACCTTTCACCTCCCGACAGCTTTTCAAACACATCCTCCACCTTGGGCAGGGATACTGCTCCAGCTTGAGACTTGGTTCACTGTTAACTTATAGTCACCACATATCATACAGCACCATCTGGCTTTAATACTGGAACAATTGGTGCGGCCCATTCCAAAACTTTACTGGTTCAATTATACCTTGCTTAGTGAGTCTCTCTAACTCAAACTCAACTTTCTTCTTCATCGCATATGGTACAGGACGGCGGGGTTTGTAAAATCTTGGCGTTACGTTTTCTTTCACGTGTATCTTTGCTGGTGGACCCCTCCAGGTCCCCAGTTCCTCTTTGAATACTTCTTCATTGTTTTCGAGCACCTCTTGCAATGTCAGGCCCAGCTGTTCTACCTTATGGAGCTGTAGGCAGTCCATGTTTAGCTCCTTTAACCACACCCGGCCTAGCAGGTTTGGTCCCTTACCTGCTACCACCATGACTGGCAACTCTTTGACTTGGTCTTTATATTTTACCTTCATTTTCACCATTCCCAACGTGGGAACTATTTCACCCGTGTAGGTTTTCAAAGTCACTGAACAGTCCTGCAGCTTCAGAGCTTCTCTGGGCCATAACTTCCCATACTCAGCCTTTGACAGAACGGTCACACTACACCCCATATCCACTTCAAACTGCACCATTTTACCATTTAAGTCCAACTGGGTTTTAATGGGATCAACTCTTTCCCACCTGGCCTCTTTCACATTAAACATTGTGAACACTTCTTCGGCTTCCCTGGTTGGTTGATCTGTAACTTCACGCATGTGGTGTGCATACTGCCGTTTTATTTTTCGGTTTCCCTTCCTTTCCATCATACTGCTTTTCCTCCCCTTTTTGGCTGGTCGAGAGGCGTTGAGCGGCACATTTTCTTTACATGGCCCTTTTTCCGTAAGCATGACATTTTACAGTTAAAAAACGACAGTTCCGTGACAGATGTTCACCTCCACACCTGTAACAAACATACTGACCAGACTTCCCTTGTGAATTATGCTCAATGACCACTTTATGCACTGGCAGTGGGGTCGCACTCCTGCTTCCATCCCCTTCCGTGGTTTTCTGTTGTAAATCACGAATGTCTTTAGTCACTGTCTCTATGGCCTGTGCCAACTTCAAGGCCTTTTCAAACGACAAGTCAGGCTCCGCTAACAATCTGCGTTGTATGCGGTCGTCTGCAATGCCACATATGAGCCTATCTCATAGCATTTCGGTCAGTCTGTCCCCATAATCACAATGTTGTGCCAGTTCCCTCAACACTGCGACATACTCCATTACCGTTTCATTAGCCATTCTAGTCCTTGAATTTAACTTGAACCTCTGGACTATTGCACTCGGCCGGGTTATAATGTGACTGAAGTAAACTCGTCAACTCTGTGAGCGATTTGTCCCCGGTTTATCGGACTCAATAAGTTCCTCATCAGACTATCGTCTTACTGCCCACCGAGCTTAGCAATATGGCTCGCTTCTGACCCTTCCATTATCTGGTTTGCCTCAAAAAATGTTCCAACACTTCACAATACTCCTCCCAGGTCTGTGTCTGACAGTCGTATGCAACCAGTGACCCCAACATGGATCCAGACATCACTCCAGCAGGCCCCGTCTCTTCGTCATCCGACATGAACTGCAGCCCACCAGTTTACTCGCAGCGGACTCGGAGGCATCCCATCCTCTCGTCGCCAATATGTTATATCCTGGTAAATAAGGAGATCACACGGTTTATGGAGTTGTAAGGCCTTTCTTTATTAAGAGCCTCCAGGTGCGCACCCATGCTTCATCTCACAACTTCTGCAAGTCATACATCCACCAGAACCAACAAGTTACCAGAGAATACAGAACCAACAGTACATGCTGAATTCCCCACAGCGCCCCTACAGTACAACAACCACATTACCAGCCCGAATACTACAGTTTACTAACTATATTCTTAAAGACATTGACTTCACTGCTGAATGTTAAATTAAAACAACATTTTCTATCTCTAGATCTATGGTTTGAAACATTTCTTCTCTGGGGTGAGGAAAAATAAGGTTTGCCAAGATTGTTCCTCTCCTTCCTGATTGCATCATTCATTTTATGAACCTCAGTACTATCTTAACCCCTATGTTCAAAATCGTTAGTGAGTTTTACCAAGATCTCTTCAAAGTGTATAGCATTTCAATTCAAAATCTGTATCATCAGCTGTTAGCCTTGAGGCACGTAATATTTATACCTTCATAACATTGGGGAATATATGTCCCGGATGCATACTATCTCTATGCAGGTAAGAAGGTACATAACATTCTTTCCTATAAACATTTGTGGAAATTCTGCCATCTTCTTTATCCCTCTTAATTTGTACATCCAAATAATGTGAAAACTCAGAAGAGTATTCAAAAGTAAACTTCAGGAAACTGACTCTTGTGTTCACATAATCAAAGAACTGTAAAAGTTCTGCCTCAGTTCCTTTCCATAAAAGGAAAAGATCATCTACAAAATGACAAAAGAATGCTATACTCTTCCCTATTAGGCATTTAATAAATTGAGATTCCCATTCTGCCATTACAAGATCGGTGTAGCTATTGGCACAAGGAGTGCCCATAGCTATGCCAGTCAATTGCAAATAATAATGGTGCTCAAAAATAAACACATTGTGTTCTAGAGTCATTTCTAGTAAAAAAAAAGCATATAAGGTCAAGGTGTTGTGCACTATATTCACTATTTCTTAAAACAAATGCTTTCATCATTTCTATCCCCTCTGAACTGGGAATCACGGTGAATAGAGATACAACATCCATGATAACAAAAAATAAAAATCACAAAACTCTGTAGAATTAAAATACATATAAAGCTGTTCAAGAAATTGTTTTCTGTCTTTTAATACTAAGTCATATTTGTCTAATATAGGTTTTAATTGTTTTTCAATATAGATGGAAAAAGATTCTGTTAACCAGCCAGTGCCTGAAACAATAGGTCTAAATTTAGGGGTTCATAGGTTCATAGGTTCATAGGTTCATAGGTTCATACTAGGCTATCTGCCCTAGGGCATTTATAAGCCTAGCCAGAGTGTGTTTGGCTTTCGCCACCCATTTTAAATTAATTTTGCTATGCCATTTTTTGAGGTTAGTATACTGTGCCTCTGTCTAACAGTGACACAGAAGTAATAGCCGGGGTAAACCTACGATCTCCCATCCACTCATCAAGATTCCTCTTGAAGAGAGTCAATGTGGGACTCTGCCTAACCTGGACTGGGATTTTATTCCAGAGTGAAGGGAGCCTCTGGGTTATGAATCTGTCCCTCCAGCATGTCCTATTTATTTCAGTGCTGAGGTTCAAGTCTCTCGAGCACGTAGCTCGATGGGATTTGGATTTTCTGAGGTGCAGCATGTCCATTAATTCTGGGTTGGACATGGCTTTATACGTCAGGCACAGATCACCTCTGAGCAGGCGGTATGCCACTGAGTAGAGCTGGAGTTTCTTTAACCGGGCAGTATATGGCATCTGTTTGAGCCCTTTGATCCTCTTGGTGAGGTACTTTTGGGGTCTTTCCAGTTGCTGCAGGTGTCTGGTAAGGTACATCCCAAAGGGGCATTGTACTCAATTATGGGCCTGATGAGGGATGAGTAAAGAGTGCGATGACCTCCCTGATCTAGATGTGAATCCCTTCATGATTAGGTGGGCTATATAAAATGTTTTTCTAACCACTTTGGCCACGTGGTTGTCAAATGAGAGATTGCTATCAGCTTGGGTCCCCAGGTCCCTAATGACTTCTTCTGTACTTAATGGCTTACCACCTATGTGGTAATTTGTGGCACTTTGTTTTGCCAAAGGGATGACTATACACTTTTGGCGTTTAGCTTGAGCGCATGGCGCTGGCACCAGTTGTCTGTTTCTATGAGGCCCTTTTGGAGGATGCTTGTGTCCGCTGGAGAGTTGATTATGGCCCAGTTTGCAGTCATCTGCGAACTTGGTCAGCCACAGTCCTTCCATGTTGGCCTGTACCTGAGAAATATATACCGAACAAGAGAGGTCCCAGGACTGAGCCTTGTGGGATGCCACTTGTAACTGGTTTGGAGTCTGACATGGCTCCAGCAATTCTAACCATGTGGGTTCTGTCCTTGAGCCAGTTTGCAACCCATCTAGTGACATAGGGGTTTATATTTAAGCTGGTTAGCTTGTCTATAATGCCGAGTGGGGTATTGTATCGAAGGCTTTTTGCGAGGTCCAGGTAGGCTGTGTGGACCACCTTCCCCTCGTCAATGGCCTTGGTGACAGTTTCAAAGAAATCGACCAGGTTTAAGAGGCAGGATTTGCCCTTAACAAAGCCAAACTGGGTAGGATCCAGTGTCTGTAGGTCCCCAATATCTTTATTTATGAGGTCCATGATGATCCTTTCCATAGCTTTGCAGACCAAGCTAGTCAGGCTTATGGGGTGATAGTTTCCAGGATCCGTTGAGGCACCACCTTTGTGGAGAGGGACCACTGTTGCTGTACGCCACTCTTTGGGTACATATCCTGTAGTAAGGCTAAGATTGAACAGCAGTTTTATGTTTGGGTTTAGCTCTTCTTGGAGTTCATGTAGGATGCAGCCGGGACACCATCTGGTCCCATTGATGCTGTGTTTTTTGCTTTGGAGAGGAGGCTCTTACCTGAGCATCTGAGATGTCAGGGGGCAGCACTCTGCTGGGATAGATACTTTCCCTTTTGGTGGGGAGAGGGAGAAGTTTGCACTGAACATGTCAGCTAGGAAGTTGGCCATGACTGTGGGCTCAGTGTATTTTTGTCATTTTGGACTAATTCTGAGCATATCTGGGAATTCCCACCCAGGTTCCTAACATAACTAAAGAAAGCCTTGTGATTATCCTTAGTGTCCTGTGCAATTTTTCTCTCGAAGCTGGCCTTAGACGATTTTATGAGTGCCCGTAGTTTTGCTAATACTGATCAGAGATGCCTTCCCTTTTTGGGATTTTGCTCTATCATGTAGTAGCTTCCTCCTTCTATTGTATAGTTTGTTTATGGCTGGGGTCCACCAGACAGGACGTCTGCCTTTGGAGGATTGGGTCTTGGTTTTATTTGGGATTGCATGATCCATGCATTCCTGAAGGTGTTCATAGAATGCATTTATAAAGGATTTTGCGGTCTGGGCCGTATTTTCCACAGGCCCGGGGGCTTTGAAGGATTTCGCCTCGGTTTTGAGGTGTGTGAAATTTGCTTTAGAGAAGTTTTTCACTGTGGTTTTCTGGGCAGGGGGTGGGGTTGGGATGTGAATATAGAGTGAGATTAGTTTATGGTCTGATCTTACCAGTGAGGGATACACTTCTGGTCTGGAGCATAGTGTCCCCATGTTGGTGATGATCAGGTCCAGTATGTTTTCCCCTCTTGTGGGAGTGGTAACAAGTTGTTCCATAGCATTTGAGTTTATAAATTCTAGGAACCTTTGGGCTAGGGTGTTGGAGCTAGAGTAATGCTCCCAGTCTATGTTTGGGTAGTTGAAGTCACCCAATATAATGGTGTTTGGAGAGACCTTCATATTTTCCAGTATTCTCAGGAAGGCCAAGTGGGGTTCCTGTGTTTGGGAGGGTGGTCTGTAGCAGGCTATAAACTGGAAGGCAGTTTTACCCACAGTTAGTTGCACATGGATAGTCTCTGATGCTTCGTGCTGTGCCACCAACCTGGAGGTGTGGGTATCTTTGTGAATATTGATACTCCCCCTCCTTTTGTGGTTCGGTCCAAGTTTTGGGGCGAAAAGCATGGTATGAGGTATAACCTGGTAGTGCTGGGGTGCTCTCGGGAGCCTTGAACCAGGTTGCTGTTACTGCACAGATATCGATGTTCTCCATGCTAAGGCGAGTTTCAAGTGTGTGCATCTTGAGGTTTAGACTTCTGGCATTGAGTAGCATTACTCTTAGTTTCTTATCCCTTGTGATACCTATGGAGGTGGGTTTGTCTTTTGATCCTTGCCTAAAAAGGCACTATGGGGGTAGCAAGAGCCTTTGCCAATATCCAAAGCCCAGGGGTGACAGGTGCAAGCCATCCCTAGCGAAGCATCGTGGCTTGTCGAGCATGTCATCCCAGGCTGACAGGCATTGGATCCCCTTTGAATGACACCAACACTTAAGCCAATTGTTGAAATTGATCATCTTGTCTTCATATTGTGGCATCATTCTTGGTGAGGATAAGATGCTACTCAAGGTCAGGGTCATACCGGCCTGGGCTACATGCTCAGAGAGCTCCTCTATGTCTCTTTTCATGCAGTCCAGGGAGGTACATCTCAGGTCATTCACACCAGCATGGACAATGACTGAGTCATATTTGTACTTGCCTTGGAGTGACCTGAGTGCTTGTGTTATGTGGCGGATCCTAGCGCCCGACAGGCAGCTCACCGTGACCTTCTCCTTGTTCAGCCTGGTGGCGGGGCGTCAGTGTGCCTGATGATAGAGTCACCTATTACAAGTGTATCAGGTGTGTTGTTTAGCCTTAAGGGCTGTGACTGTTGACACACTGGCTTTGTGAGTTATGTGTTGCCGTGTTTTGTTTTGGGGTAGCGGTTGCTTGGGTGTCTGCTTTGGAGGTCTCTGCTGCTTAGGCAGATTTTTATTTAGAGCCTCCGAGTATGTTTTTGTGTGTTTATGTGTTTGGTTTGTTGTCGTGGTAGGTCTATGTGAGACTGGAATTGTAGTGAGTGTGGTTGCCTTCTCCTCCTGACTGGTTACGCCAGTACTGAGTTGAGAGAGCTTAGCCTCCAGTTTGGCTATATGGTTGCATCTCTCACATGTGTTGGAATTTGTTGGGAGGAGGAGAGGGTTGTCTGTGTACATGAGGCAGTTGTAACATTGCCTCAAGATTCCCAAATTCACCTGCTGGACCGGAGAGGAGATTGACAACTGACCTTTGGACATGCTAGAATAGTATTGGGAATTCCTTTATAATTGAAAAAAAGGGCCAATGGGGAACAAGGTACTCAAGGGGAGTTTGTGAGGGTGTAGTGCTTTTAATTTTTAGAGCTGACTTATATAATTGCTTTAGTGAGCAAGTGCCAGGTAACTTAAATGCAATGTGTTACAGGTAACTTAAATGCAAAAATGACAAACAGTAACTTTCTTTCAAGTGAAACAAGGAAATAAGTACAGTAAGCAATGCAGATATCACTAGGGATCCACAGAAGTGCTAAAAGGCCGTGTTTTAGGTGGAATTAGCGTTTCAGGGAAATAAACAAACAACAAGCATACAAATAAAGCTAGATTCAGCAGGCCTGGATCTAGTCTATGCTACAGCAAACAAGGTGTACCAATTTCAGTAAGAAACAGTTAGAATATGCAGGCACTATAAGCCTTTAACCAGAAATTCCCTGCTCAGAAGGGCAGAGTCCAGCCTCTCCTCCCACAAGAGTGCAGACCGCAATCCTTCTTAACGTAAAATAACTGGCCTGAAGCCCAAGTGCTTAAACCAGAACAAATACACTTTTAGAATAACAGACATTGAACTCCCAATCAGCAGTTCCTAACTTAGAAGGATGTAAGCTACCTGTCCTGCCACCACAGTGCAGGCCACAAACCTTCCTAATGTAAAACAACTGGTCTGAAGCCCAAGTGCTTAATCCAAAAGACTTAGAAATGATAGCTACACTTTAATCAAGTTACTACCAGCAGTAATAAATACAACTGAATACTTTAAAGAATGCCTGGATTAGTGCTCAAGTTATACAAACAAAGCTAGATTCAGCAGGTCTGGATCTAGTCTATGCTACAGCAAGCGAGGTGTACCAATTTCAGTAAGAAGCAGTTCAAATATGCAGGCACTATAAGCTTTAACCAGAAATTCCCAGCTCAGAAGGACAGAGTCCAGCCTCTCCTCCCACAAGAGTGCAGAACATGAACCCTCTTAATGTAAAATAACTGGCCTCAAGCCCAAGTGCTTAAACCAGAATTAATACACTTTTAGAATAACAGACACTGAGCCCTCAATCAGCAGTTCCCAACTTAGAAGGATGTAAGCTACCTGTTCTGCCACTACAGTGCAGACCACAAACCTTCCTAATGTAAAACTGGTCTGAAGCCGAGGTGCTTAAACTAAAAGGCTTACAATGAGTTACACCAAGCAGTAATAAATACAATTGAGTACTTTTAAGATGACGCAAAAGCAAAATAAAGTAAGAAAAAACACAAATACAGTAAAAGCAAATAATTTTTTTTTTTTTTTTTTTTTTTGGAAAGAGAGAAAGGAGTAGCAGAAACTAAGCTGACTGGCCTTCTCAAATGCTCTCCCTGTACTGGGTAGAATGAGGTAATGACACTAGACTGGGAGGAGGGTCCCAGATCAAATTTACACTAGGGGGGGCAACTGCAAAGCCACCAACTATAAAAACACTATACCAACAGGGAGGGAGGGTGGGAAACAAACTGCAGAAATGTTACTCCCAGCTGAAAAGCAGCAGTGAGCCTTTAAATGAAAGTTTTAAACAGCTAAAGGGGCCACTAGAAAAAAAGAATTTAACTGCAACAAGTTATCATAAACAAACAACCCAACAGATGCTTAATAAGAGTGGACAATTTCCAGTTAATACCTCACACACAGTGAAACTAGCTAGAAAAAATACACAGTACACAAAGTGCTATAAACAACAAAGAAATAAAGAACAAAATAAACAAAAAACAGGATACTTAATGTTATATATTGTAGCTCCAAGTTTGCTGAGTGTCCTTCCTTCGATAAGCTCACTGTAAAATGGCTGAACACTCACAACTGAGCTTCTTAGGTAACAGAAAGTTGAAACCTGAGACAGCTTTTAAGAAAGAAATCTCAAAAGAACCAATGAGGTGCTTAGTCTAAGCTGTAGTCCAGGAGACCTCAGTCAGCCAATGACCTCAAACAATTCTCTCTCACTGAAATGCCTGATGGCTTTGGCTAAAACAAGATGTCCCTGAATTATGTGCTCAGACACACAGCCTCCACAAACACTAGGCCTTGTGTCCTTAGGTAACCCATGTAAATATGGAACTAGTGATTGTTCAATAATAAAATACTGAAACATTTCCTTGGAAATGATACCCATCTGCAGTGTTTCCATAAGTGCTCTGCACTCTTGATTTCATTGCTTCTACTGCAACCACATCAATTTTCTTACAAGTGTTAGAATCACTCAACATGTCCCTAATAGTGTCAAAATAGTAGGCCCTATTCATAATAACTATTGACCCCCCTTTATCGGCTGGGAGAATAACTATAGTATTGTCATTGTGTAAATTACTGAGAGCCAATTTTTCATCAATAGATAGGCTCACAAACTTATTACATTTTCTGTTACCAAAAAAAAATAGTTATAGACATCTTCTTCACACAATTTGAGAAAAATTTCAAAAGCAGGATTGGTTGCAGGTAAGAAAACACTAGGCTTTTTAAAAAGACAAGCAGCATCGCTAAATTCTTGATCTTTAAAAATAACTTTCAAAGACAAATTACGTATAAACAGTCTAAAGTCTAATAAAGTTTCAGGTAAATCAGCCATTTGGGCAGGAATGAATGACAAACCTCTGTTCAGTACCTTATATTCAAGTTCCGTAAGTATTCGATCCAAAATGTTCTATACTAAGTTGCATTGTTTATGTTCCACATCCTTTTCAGGGTATAATTGCTGTCTTGGAAATGTTGCTTCCTTTTTACCCATTTCCTTTTGAAGTACTCTCGACCGACTTTTTAATAGTTTTTATGCAGCTTGTTCATACACATGTTTTTATGAAGGATGTTTTTTACTGTGGTTGCCTTTTTAAATAGCTCTCTTCCTGAGCACATTTACTACTTTTTTACATATCACATGATTAATTATTGTTAATTGATGGAGTATTTAAACCTGTGGTTTTTTGGTCGTTTTGTGATCTGAAGAAGCAATTGTTTAAATTGTGAAAGCACTCATCTTTTTTTATTAAACTTGTTGACTACATTGGATTTGGAACTTCATAGTTTATCAGCCGTGGAACTGCACTTTGCTTGTTTTTTATCTGTTGACTGTTTTGGTTTTGTGCAGCTAACTGTTGTGAGGTATTTATATTTTCTTGACTTGTCAATTTGATGTTGATCATACATCCCTTTAAATGACCAAATGGAACTATCAAAGTAATTCTTTTTTATACTCTAGAAATAAGTTAATACTGACCTTTGTATTTGAAGTAAAGATTCTGTGTCCCTAGTACTCACATGTCTTTGGTGAAGGAATGACATTTCCTTTTAATGGTGGTGCAGCTTTGTCCTTTATTCAGTTTGCTTATGCTTTCTTTGGATCTCATGTTGTTTTACTCTCTTATGTCCTTCACTCTACAGACATTTCATCAGTAGTTCCACTCTCTTTAATGAGAACTAAGTTTTGAGGTCATCTGAGGATGGGTTGTAATGTCCTTTCTCTGTATGCATCCCACCCACAGTATCTGCTAGGCTTTCTTTGTATTTAGCTGGCTGCATTCCAGGTGCAGGGTTGCTATCATGTCTTCCAAGCCATATCAAAAAACAAAATGCCCTTAGTTTTACACTACTTAGTTGTGACAGTGACATGTCAGAGTATTCTTTAGAGCTTATATCTGCCTATTGCCTATCCCAGTCTAACTGAAAATAAAAGAATGATATATCTTGTGGATGCAAAGGTACTTGTACCATTTGTAAAAATAAAATGATGATGAAGTGGCTTGGCCCATGAAAGCACTCACCTTTTGTTGTCTGTTGTGGATTAAATTGTTTTAATTTATGTATAGCCATGGCCTGTTGCTTCCTTTGTTTTTATGTTATAAAAATAAAACATGCATTGCAGGGTAAATAAATCCAGTTGAATTTCCACACCACTTCCAGCACTGTGAAAAAGGACTGAGACCAAGGGTTAAATTATTTGAATCTCAACTAGCTCACTGAGCTATTTTTATATCTTTTCCAAGCAGAAAAAACATATACAATGAGATGGGTCTTTTTTTTTCCTTCTCTGAGTTATCTATCTCCATTCTAATTGGTCTTTTAGGGTCCTTTAGCTTCCTGGCCTAGGAACAGTCACACATTTTGTAATTTCAAGGCTAAACAATTACAGTGTTCTGGTTCATATGTGTGCTATAAATATCACATCCTATGTATAACTGCTATATTTTCCAGCAGAAGGTGGTTGCAGACTTTGTATTTTTTAATACATTTCATAGAAAAAGGTCACGGGATCCGCACATTGTTTAATGCCACTGAAAAAAACACAAACATTGCAGAGAAATAGTCATATATTCTCAAATATATTTAGTTTATATGCTGCAAGATTTACAAGGTTTAAGTGTAGTTTACAAATCTTTTACAATCCAATTCAGAAAACAGTGCCATGTGTATTCTCAGATATCACAAAGGGACTGATTTTTTCCTTTCGAGGTTCAGTTGATGAGCCAGGCTATAGTTATGCAGATGGCCTCAACATCAAGAGAGGGACTTGGGTGACAAAGTAGAATTCATTTTGTACAGCGGTTTTAGTATTCTATAACAGCAGACTTATAGGAATGTAAATGTGGTTAGGAATGCATCAAGGCATCTGTAGATAAAGAGCACATAGGCCAGGTGAGTGATATAGTGGATGAACTTGCTGAAGAAACATGTAATTCTTTGGTTATTTTTGAGTCCATGCCCTTATCTCTGAGTGGAAGGGGAAGTCTAAAGAGTTAAGAAGCTGAAATGGTGTTTTGATTGTTCAGAAGGAAGTATTTGTTTTCCTAAATTCAAGTGTAGTAAGACTGATTCCTGTGCACATTTTTAGCATAACTTATTACTAGAACTACACTTTGGAATATTCTATTAAAGCAATTTCCATTTTTATTTAGTGTTGCTGTTCTAGATTAAATATTAATCCAGTCATTGGTTGCCTCAGGTTACACTATCACACTGTCTCTGATGTGCCAACCTGCCATATTTAGTTCAGGAGACACACTGGCATCTCACCTGTTACGTCTGGTGAGTAAATTGCCATTGCTTCCCAAATAACACCCTCAGTCTTCAGCCATTACAATTATTTTAACTTATATTTATTGCTGATAATACCTGAACATCAAAATATATTGGAATCATCTTTGATGCAATACATAGCAATGCAGCATTATGAAAGTTTATTACTGCTGAGAAAAAAATGTCAGATGCTAAACCATATTTTTATGCGGCCTTCAATAAGGATATAATTACATTTTTACATTTCTTTTCTGTGATGTTATTGAGAAGGAATTATTTGAAAATTAGCCTGTTTACCTGTTATCAAATAAAGAAATTAATACATTGGTGTCAGACAAGTTAAAGTAAAATCTATCACATACCAAAAATGTTATTCATGTACATTCTACCACATTCATTATAAGAGACTGACCTAATACTTTTGCTGTACATATATCCCTTGATATTTCATGAGAAAAAAATAATTGCTAATTCTACATTTGCATGCTATGAACATTACAATACACTCTAAGAATTAGCATTTGTGTTGGTTTTAGCAGGTACAGAAGATAACTTTTTGTAGGGTATCAGCATATGGTTTTGTATAAGATCATTTTAATAAAGGCTTTGCTGTGCATTATTTGACAATTAGAATAGAAGTTCTTGCATAATTTGCTCAGGTAAGAAGTTATGGCTGGTATTCTTAGTCACTTGAGCAAATGCCATAGGAGTATTCTTGATGCTTACAAACGAGCATAGCAAAGGTGAGGTTCATAGAGGCAATGTATGCTAATGTGAAAGGCCTTAAAAATAATGTGAAATGCTACAAAGCATGGCATGCTAAAGAGGTGGTTTTCCAATTTGTAGTCTGACATCTGTGCAGTATGCACTTCCAATAAGAGTGTTTCCCATGTGATTCTGGAGTTGCAATCCATGAACTTGTTTGTCCAGGTATATACAACCACTTCACTGGCTCACAAATAAATTATTTCCCTAGCAACCCCTTTATTAGTTTGTATTACATACGTACAAGCAATAAAATGACACAATAAATTCACTTAAAATAAACTTCAGCAGTCTGACCATGTAGGCACAAACACTTCCCTGACACACAAATTAATAATTTCCCTGAGCGAACCCTTCAGGAGTATGTCCAGGTATGCACAAGCACCAAAATGAATAATTTCTCCAAGCGACCCCTTCATGAGTATATCCATGTACACACAGGCACCAAAATGAAACATTACCCAAAGCAACCCCTTCAGTAAAATGTCCATTTATGCACAAGCACCAAAATAAAAAATTTCCCTAAGTGATCCCTTCAGTAACAATTTCAAGCATGCACAAGCAGCAAATTGAAGCATTTCCCTAAGCAACCCCCTTCAGTAACATTTCCTAGTATGTTCAAGCTCCAAAAAGAAACATTTCCCCAAGAGACCCCTACAGGAGTATGGCCAGGTATGTATGTACAGGCACCCCTTTAGCAAAATGTTAAGGTATACACAAGCATTAAACTGAAACATTTACCCAAGCAACCCCTTCAGTAAAAATGTCTAGGTATGCAGAAGCAACAATTGATCTCCCCTCATATCTCTGTATTCACAATGAAAACTGTTGCTTACTGGTGTAAGTTCAGAGCTATTTACATGCTTAGTATGCAAATGAGCTAATTATAGAGCATGTCTATGATTCAAGCTCACACACATGTGTAAAGCCCCATAACAGCATAGTAGCTGTCCCTCACTCGCTTATGCATTAATCATGTTATGCCTTTGTCATGAGGGGGGGCATAATTACAGCAACTACTTCACATCTTTGCATGCATGCTGACAGTCTAGGATTTGCATATTCGCATACTGCTGCTCTTTGCAGATCAACACTATGAAAATGTGAAGCCCCAGACTGTGAATACCACCCTATGTCTGAAGAAGTTCACGTCCCTGAAGGAGATTAATATATTTTTCTATATTTTCCTTTGTATTAGAATGCAAATGAGTCTTCACTCCTTTTTGCACCCTTTACTTACAGAAAGAGTACTCCTTACTGGTGCTAAAATAGAATTATTTACCAATTAGATGCAGCAGTAAGGCATGGTGGAATGTTATACAATACAATCTTCTTGGCTGAACAGGTATGCCTACTGATTTCCCAGCATGCCTGTGACATCACCTCTTCTGCTGTCTGTATTCATATTATCTCCTTTACCTTGACAATCCTCCTTAACATTGAAATGTCATTCCATACAAAGAACCAGTCCGAAGATATGGAGAATGCAACATGACTAAATGAAGACAGAAGACGTTTTCAGTGGTAGTGTATATATGAGCAATTATCCAGTTTCAATGTAGTTATCATAGAAAATATAGAGGGATTATGATTGCTGAGACCAGTCATAACTCTTCATACTGCATAGAGGTTTATGTATTCCATGTGCTGTCAGTTCCAAAAGAAAAATAGAAATGCAAAGTATTTTACCGATTTTGAAAGATGGCAAAGCACTTAGTGAATGTAGTCACATAGCAAGTAAATATAAGTGAAAGAAAAAGTCAGGGACAGTTTATTTAGTTAAATAATTGACTTTCAGACTGACATCTATAAAATTCCCAGAAACAGAATATGAGGCAAGATATTTTGGGACAGTTACAACTGAAGGAACTTTCTTTTTGTGAGACCCAATTGTAACAGCACTTACAGGGTATGTAACAATTGCTACACACCTCTGAAAGTACTGTTACAGCTGGGTCTACCACTACAGAAGCACTTCACGGGTTTAGCTTTTTTCCAATTTCGGAGTGTAATCATGGTGCTGTATGCACTGCATATTTATTTATATATCATGCCATGGCTTATACAGGATTTTTTTTTTTTTACAGGATTGTTTTGATCTAGTATGACCGAAGATTATAAATAAAATCATTGAACTTTTACCTGTACAGATATATTGTTACTGCTTAAAAATTAAGCAGATTTAGATTTTTTTCAATATATTAAGAGCAAAAATCCATCTTAACATTATTTCTTAAACAAAACAAAACTTTCAAAATTACACCTAGGTTTGATTCTTACCAAATATGAACATTTTCAAGCAAACAAATAATATTCAAACTGAAAGGCCTGGCTGTTGCAAGTACTTGTATTCATTTCAGCTTTCTTGCTTTGCTTTGCAAGGATGTAGGATTGATGATACCTATTTAAACAGATGTCTAGCCAATCTATATATATTGACAATACATCTACAGTTATAGGATAAAAGAGAGTTTACACAGCTTAAAGGATCTTCTCAGTAGCTCCCTCTAAGGCATTAGCTGAGTCATAAATTACAAGTATCTGTCAATGAGACACTAAGAGCTTGTGAGGACATAAATCATTTCACAAACTCTGTGGATAAACATTGTACACCTTAAAGCCAGTGTAAAGATAATCAAGTGGCCGTTACTGTAGCAGCTGTATGAATGAAGCTGATAACAAGGATGATACTTGAACAGAACATGTTTTACATCCCACTTCAAATCAGTATAGTATATAAGCGCAATTACAAGAAAAATCTTGTTTCATTTCAACGTTCTGAAAATGTCCATAATCAACAAATCTGAACACAAAATGGAATTTTAGAAACAATAAATATAATTAGTACCCAAAGGTTTATCTGAAGATTGCTTATCCATGATATCACTTGCTAATCTGCTTTGCTGCAATATTACTGGAAAAACTATATCTTCTGTTTTTTTTCTTATTGTTAATAGCTGGAAAGAAGCTAGGATGCTAGGGTTATCACTTGCACTACTTTCAAAAATTAGTTTAAGAGAATATAAGTGAATGAATACTGAGATCTTAAACTGAAAAAAAGAAAAATACAAATGACAAGTTAAAATGATCTGACATAAGAAACTATGTAAAAATATAAAACTTAATATGCTTTCCATGAGATAGAAATGCATAGCCTTTGTTACTTGCTTTCTGTTAATACGAAAGTGGGAAAAAGTGAAAAATAAAGGAAAGTCTGAGTCGTACATTTAATTACACATTTATTTGTTATTTACTGGTAGAAAGCACTTTACAGTGAATTCTTATCAGAACCTGAATAAAATAAATGTAAGCATAATCAAACCACAGTAGTTTTCAGATGCTTCCTTTTATTGCACAAGTACTTTGCTGCCCTGCATTTATTAATTGATAATGCACTTTGAAAACAGACTGTGTGTAGTTGTATGGCTATTATTACTGTATCTATTTGCATTTGTGTATGTGTGTGTGTGTGTGTGTGTGTGTGTGTGTGTGTGTGTGTGTGCTGAGATATATATACCAGCCTCCACCTTCAAATACCTAGGATTATGGCCTGATCAGTTTCAAAACTTTCATTTCCATAGACAAAATGAGAGCAAATATGAACTACCTCCTCTTCTGTACCAAGAAAGATCTCCTGCTTTCTATTTCAAACAGACAGAGCAGCCATCAGCAAAAGAATTTTGCTCTCTCCATTAGAATATGGACTACTCATTTTTAAATCTACCGCCAAAAAAAAAATCTCCAACAGCATCTGCCAGTTCAATATAAACTCACTCTCATAAGTTTTACTGCATCACTCCAGAAAAAGCTAAATAGCTACCCACAAAGCAAAGATCTTTACAAACTACTCCAATTCTAAACATTTGATCCCTTTGCAGCTAAATCTCATGAAAAAATAACATACAACTTGAGACACTACTCATAAGCCACAACAGCTCTCAATATCCCCAAAACCAAACTCTGCAGCACTGTACATATATTCTTGTCTCAAGGATCTCCCAATCAACCTAAAGGAAATCAACTCTTACTCCAAATTTAGAATGCAACTCAGACAAGCACTTCATCTAAGCCAGATGCTACTGCTCATACCTCTCAAACTCTTAGAGCAAGAAATCTGGACAAAGCCATAAATAATGCCAGGACAAAGGCCCACAAATAGGGACAATTTTTAAATATTCCTCTTACAAGCTTAGAAAGTTGATAGATTAACTGTTTTTTGCATTAGCATGAATTTTCTGAAGGGTACAAAGTCTGAAATTCAAATGTCTGTCATTATTTACTGACTTCAATGTTCAATAATTTGCCAGTGATTTGACAGCAAGCCACAATTTTATGAAAAATGGACAAAAATATGCGGGAAAAATTTGGATATTCTGTGAAAATCTGTACAGTTGAAAGGTAAGCTCCTGCTTCATCACAAGACATATCACCTAACATAATTTCCATATCTCCTTTCCATTTCTTTTATTTATTTTATTGGCAGTTTGTTAACCAGGAAAGTCCATTGGGCCAAAAATGAGCCCATTTTCAATGGAGGTCTGGGGAGAAAAGCTCCATATACAAATATTACAAAGCTAATATCAACAAAGT
Organism: Protopterus annectens; assembly: GCF_019279795.1. Taxonomy (NCBI): domain Eukaryota; kingdom Metazoa; phylum Chordata; order Ceratodontiformes; family Protopteridae; genus Protopterus; species Protopterus annectens. Next base: position 304,158,881 of record NC_056730.1, on the reverse strand, counting down.
TAACAAGTACAATACAATTTTCAAAAACTACTAAAACACAATAACATATCTTCTCTTCTCGTCTCAAAGAATTACTGAAGGTTAACCCAATTTAGAAACTAATGCATATATTTTATATAGTGATGTGATTTCTATTGGTTGTGTGTTGAAAAAGAAAGCTCTTTCTTTATGAATGTACTTATTATTGTGTATTTATTATGTTTTTGTTTTTTATGTATTTAATAATGTATGTAGCTACATGGAAGTATACACGCATTATGTACTTTCTTATGCATTCATTAAAATGGGCTGCTTTTTAAAGGGTTACGTAACTTTAAAATGTTTTTAGCACCATAACTTGTATTTAAGGAAAGGGGTGTAATCTATTTTATAACTGATGAAATTCCGGTATTCATAAGAATGAAAGCGCTTAGTAACCTTGATTAAACATTTTGTGGACATTCAAGGAGTGGTGTTTTGTTATTTTAGTGTTTTTCTTTTCTTGCTAAGCTGTTCCAGTACAATTTTCTGCCGTTTGGTTTTCTAGCATAAAATATACAAAATCTGGTGACCACATGCCAGCTATGCTGTTACCTATTTAGATTATGTAATCCTCTTTTGTAAGGATTGGGAAAGTCATCTTCTCACATCCAAGCTGTATTAAATTCTGTCAGAGCAGCATGGCTCCCTCTAAGGCATGGAAGTCACCACATATTTGGGATATGTGATTGGACGTAATATATATATATATAGAGAGAGAGAAATGACAATTGGTAAAAACAGAGGCCTTTAAACACTGGTCATGATCAGTGACCATGAAAAGGTTCAGGGGATTTTTTGGGTGTAGGTTGTTATTTAAAATCTGGCAATTTAGTATGCTCCTTAACTGATCTTACTAGAGTCAAGATGTCCCTGAACACCAATAGACTGATGAAAATAAGAGGGCATTTAATATTCCCGAAGCATGCCATATGCACACATTCTATTCTTATCATGCCTGACTTAACGGAAGTGTGTGTTTCAGACAGATATCACAGATGTTTGCATTGAAGCAATCCTATGCCAAGGTCCTGAGAGAGACATACATATGATTTTTTTTTTTTTTTTTTAAGTAGGAAATTAAATCTGCAGGGCATCAAGCAGTCCACGGTGGCAAAAGTGTGTCTTGCTATTAATGGGCAGTAAGTACATTACAAAAGAATTTTCTGGTCAGGAAATTTAAGCTATTGACTGGCCATGGTTCCCTTCTTTAGTTGAGTCAACATTAATATAAACTTGCTTTACAGTAGAACATTGCCTGGGAGCTTGGCACATCAATGCCAATAGCTTGTCTCAAATCCATTCCCTGGCTACTGCAGTTACTTGACCACCTGGATCTAGTGGCAGTGTCAGATATCTCAGGTCTACTTTATTAGCTTTTCTTCAGTCTGTCCTTCTCAAACAGTGCTACTCTTTAAAGACTTAAATGATCTTGTAAGGAAATCAGAAGAACATAATGCAAGCGCAACCTTTGAGATGAGAGGATCATGTGTAAAGGACTCTGTTAAAAATTATGTGGTTGATCACTGGTGAAGAGAGAGAAACTATTAGTGAAGAAATCACTGATCATTTTGATGTAAAAATGAGGAACTTAATAATGTTTTTGTAAAACCAAAAACTTTTGAAATGATGGAAGTTGCGTAAGTTTTGTAGAAACTACTAGAAAGTTTTATTTTTATGTTAAAATTGTTTGCCAGGAATTGGGCCTTATGTTTGTGCTACTATTTTGTGAAATTAAATGGCTATCTAGAAAAAAAATGAAAATGTGCCTATTTGTTTTATCACAGCTGCCATAACAGAAAGGTTGAGCATGTCTTAAAACTCAGACTGTGTTGTATTCTCTGTGGATACTTCTTTATTAAAATGAGAGAAAACTCTACAAAGAAGAAAACAGCTCATTTAAATGATACATTTTTTTCAATAGGAAAGAATGCCAATAGGAAAGAATGCACAAAGTCATGTCCTTTCTATTTATCTTACATGGGAATTAACTAAAGCCTCTTTGAGGTTCTGGTCGTTTTGTGTTTTAGGAAAGACCATTTTCTAATAAATCCATAATAGTGCTTGTGTTTTCTTATCAAATGAAGGCCACATTTTCTGAGTGTGTGTGTGTGTGTGTGTGTGTGTGTGTGTGTGTGTGTGTGTGTGTGTGTGTGTGTGTGGCTTTTATATGTTCATGGCACATGATGTTTCATTATGGGCCACAGTGGTGCAGCAGTTAGCATTGCCACCTCACAGCAAGAGGCTCTCCGGTTCGATTCTTGGCTGGGGTGCCTTCTGTGCGGAGTCTGCATGCCCTCCTTGTGGTCATGTGGGTTTCCTCTGGGTGCTCTGGTTTCCTCCCATATCCCAAAGACATGCAGTAGGTGGATTGGACACTCTAAATTGGCCCTAGGTGTGTGTGTGTGTGTGTGTGTGTGTGTGTGTGTGTGTGTGTGTGTGTGTGTGTGTGTGTGTGTGTGTGTGCCGGGCTGGCAACTCGACACTGTAAAACTCCACTGCCAATCATGAGCAGACAGGTGATCAGCTGTGGTGACCCCTAACCGGGAGAAAAAGAAGACTGGCCTTCCATCCAGTTACTTCTGCTTTGCTTAACTTATCTGAGTCACATTCTTAACAGGCATTCTCCAATCCCATCTTTTGGATTTCCCACACAGTGTAGTGGTGCAATGTCAGCATTCAGTACTGATACCTGCTTGCATTAAACAATCTGCTTTTATGAATGACAAATGCGAGTGGATCTCTAATAATTTATTAACAGTAGCATTATCCAATGCAGTTTTTTTTTTTTTGAGTAATGATTTTATTTATTATATGTAACATGCACAACTGATGTTTTTAGCATGTATGTATTTAAACAGGAGGAGTATATTTAACAGTTATAGGTGACTAAATTTTGTAATAATATATTCATTTATTTATTTATTTTTTGCTGTGTGAGATATTTAAATTGGGGTGGGGGGTTCCAATATTTTTATTAAGGATAAAATAAGAGAATAAACACTGTCTAATACATTGATTATACTGAACAGGTAACTTTTAACAACAATGAAACTAAATAAACTATTTACATTATTTATATAAGCCCGAAAAATGTTTGAATAGTACTAATATTTTAAGAAAAAAACTTTCAATGAAGCAAACAAATAATGATTAAACAGGGTTAAAAATCAGTTCGGAAAGTTTCAATTAGGTTTGAGACCTTTGTCCATAGATTGTTAGTAAAACTCTTAAGTTCTTTAGTTCTGACTTCCTTGTTTATGGTTTCTTCTAGTAAGGAGAGAAATTCACCAAGACTCAGAGAGGTGGTAGAGGTCCATTTCTTGTAATACATTTCCTGGCTACTGCTAATATTGTCCATAATAAGTATGAATCTGATTTATTTAAAGAAAAGGTTTCATCAACATTAAGGAAAATTAATCTTTTAGTTAATGTGAAGTTATCTGAAAATAAAGCTGAAGGAAAATCATCAATATCTCTCCAAAAATTCCTTAGTTTAGAGCAGTCATAGAAAATATGGAACCAATCTGCATTACATGATGTTAGACATCTCCAGCAAATGATGTTATTCAATTTTTTGAATTTAGCAATTTTGTCAGGAGTTAAAAATGTTCTGTGTAAATACTCCCAAGTAAATACACTCAAATATTGACCCCAGGAAGTGAATTTTACTGAAGATAGAATTTTAAGTTTTTCTGTCTGGGAGAGACTATGAGGTAGGCCTTTAGTCATTGTGTTCTATTGCTTAGTTGTTAAAATGGACCTGTAACTTAACAAAATGGTGTATAATTTGGATACTAAATTGTCAAATTGTTGATTATTAAATAATATTTCAGATATGAGAGTGATTAAGGGTGGTTGATGTAAATATGAAGAGTTCTGAATAATTCTGCATAAGTCTTGAGAATAAGAAATTACATTTTGCAGTAATAACCAGTCTTGCAATAAGTTGCCTTTCATAATTTGCTGAAATTGTAAAGTTTCCATGCCTTTAATACATTGTTTCCAACAAATAAAATTTTTAGTTTCCCATTCATTAAAGATGTTAATGTAAAGTTTATCCGGGAAGTTTTTTGTGATTTTAAAGGGGATTATTGGTTCAAACCAGGATTTGATATCTGCGTTTGAGTATATTATTTTTCTAAAGTTGTTAATAATGTTATTTAATTAACTTAGTTTCATGGGTTTTGTCATATTATATTGAACAGTGTGACTAAGAAGAAAACAGAACTTATTGGAAGGATGCTTGGAATGAATTTTACATGACAGTGACTTTCATTCTGTATTATAGCTATATGGAGATCTTTCTAATTTGAGTTGTAATTTGAATCAATCCAATTTAATGTGCTTTTAAGTAATGATGCTTTGATATATGTTTCCAAGTCAGGGAATCTTAAATCACCACCAAATCAAGATCTAATATGATGCGTATACACAATCTTATTTTTGTATAGGTACAATAGGAAGTTTAATAAAATTTTATTTATGACTTTAATATAATTATTCCCAGGATGGGTGTCTAGAGCCTGAACAATATAACATTTTTGGAATTAGAGTCATTTTTAACAATTGCAGTCTGTCCTCAAATGAAAAAAAAATTGTTCCAGCTACCTATGTATGTATTTACCTGAGATATTATGCTTTTACAATTTGTTTCTCTTTTTTCCAAGTTTTTGCATAAGGTTATCCCTAAGTAGTTTAGTGTATTAACTTATTCTCCAATAATGCTTTGGTTAACTAGCTGAGATTTCCCTTTGTCATTAAAAATAATATGTTTAGATTTTTGCTTATTAAAGTGGAGGCCTGAAATTGTTTGAAAGTTATTTATTATTGTGTCTAGTTGTAATAATTGTTGATTTGACTTAGGTAAGGTAGCAGAATATCCACAAATAGCGCTATTTTAGAACTGTATTGGTTATAAATATTAATGCCTTTGATTTATTGATTATTTCTTATTGATGATGCTAATATTTCTATGACAAGGGCAAATAATATTGGGGATAAAGGACAACCTTGTTTGGTGCCTTTGGTTATGGGGATGTACTTTGAAGTGACAGGGCCTAATTTGACATATGCCATATTATCTTTATAAATAGCATTTATCATGGAGATGAAAGATATTGGAAAGAAGAATGCTTTTAGTGTTTCTAACAAAAAATCCAAGTTTACAGAATCAAATGTTTTTTCTATGTCTAGACTCACCACAAGGTGTCTTCATTTTAAGAATTCTATTAATGTTAATATTCTTTTGATATTATCATGAGTGTGTCTTTTATGAATAAACCTGGTTTGGTCATTATGAGCTAAATGTGAACATGGAACCTTTATTTTGTCCTCAAATATAGACATAAAGATTTTGTTGTCTTAATTTAATAAGGAAATTTGTCTATACAATTTACATAGCTCTGAATCTTTGTCGGATTTAAGAATAGGGGTAATCATCAAGTATCTCCAAGAGGGATCACATTCTTAGTTTGTCCTTCAACCACAGTTTTATGAAGTAAAGATATTACTGAATCTGGAAAAAGCTTAGAAATCTCTGCTTTGATGTCATCTATGCCGGAAGCTTTGTTAGGTTTAAGGATTTTGATTTAATTTAGAGTTATTTATTTCTCTACAGTTATACTAAGATTTTCTGGGATGGCATTCACTTTTAAAATGATTAATTCCTGGGCTGTAATGGTTTTGTTTATATTATCAGAGTTATAATATTTGGTGAAATGATATCTAAAGGCTTATACTATATCTCCGATATCAGAAACTGTCTTGTTAGTACCTTCCTGTAGTAATTTTAAGATATTATTTGCTTGGAATGTAATTTTGCTCTTAATGACAAATTGTGCATGTGTTTGGGAGTAAGAGCAGCATTGGAGTTTAATTTAATTTTTTCTAGTGCTAAATTTGTTTTGTGCATCAAAATATCGAGATATTTCTTGTTTACTGCATCTATTTTGTTGTTTGAGTTTAACTGTGATGACTTAGATCTCAAGGAGGTTAATTGAGATTATAGGTTTTGTAGTTCCGATTCCCATTCCTTAAGTTTTTTCTTATACCAGACTATAGTTTTCCCATAAATATATGCTTTTAGAGCATGCCAAACCATAATATTGTTTGTTTCAGTGTTATTATTTGTCTCTAAGAAGAAGTTCAATTCTGATAATAACCATGTTTTAAAGTCTTTTAGCTTGGTGTTATAGGAAAAAATTCTAGTAATAGTATTTAGTTTTGTGAAGTCTATTTATATATCTAACATAAGACAATCATGGTCTGATAAAAAACATGGAAGGATAGTAAAGGATGTAAGCTTTAATTTTAAATCATTGGAGATAAGGACTTTATTCTGGTATGAGTTTTAAATCTATGATCAGTGTGTGTATAACAGAGTGATTTGTTATTTTTAGAGTTATATGTATCATACGGATTATGAGAATTTGTCCATTTCTTAACAATTTTAGCAGTGGATATTAATCTAAGTGGACGACTACTTGTTGTATCAGAATTATCTAATAAGCAGTTAAAATCAACCCCTACAATCAGATTCCCTTTTGATATACTATCAATAAGACTGAGATATTGTTTAGCAGTTGATGCACTCAGTCCTGGGAACTAGTAAAGGTTAACAAGCATCCAAATTCTATTATTGAAGTTTGGGATAGTGATAGCTAGTAGTCCCCCGGGGTCTTCATGCTTATATAATATTTGGGGGCAGACAATATTATTCCTCCATAGGATCATCACTCCTCTCCTTTTAGACTTAAATGAAGCATGAGCTAGTATCATATAAGTGTTTGGTTTCCAAACATTCTTTTCTGCATTTTTAAAATGTGTTTCCTGTAGGAATACTATTTGTGGTTTAAGTTAAGGTATCCCCAAAAGGTTTGACCTCTTCTTTGAATTATTAATGCCATTTATATTAAGTGAAGCTAAAGATAAAGACATGGTGATTTATAGGAGTAATCTCTCCAATGGTCAGTAATAACTGATTTTATTATCTCAAAGCATTCAATGTAAAGTTGAGAATTCCAAACTTTGAATTGTTTAACTGACATGTTTGCAAGAATCATGACTGTGAATATGATGTGAAGTATATTATAATCAGGCCTAAGTGCAGAAAGAAACAACAAAATAATCATATTAAAACATAGATAAACAAATAAAGTAAAGTAAAATCCACTGCTCAGCAAGCAAACGCTGTAGTTCCGTGAGGTAGATATAATGTAAGTCACAAAAAGAGCGAGTACAGCAGAAGTAGAACAAAACTATAACATATGAAGCTTTCACCATTACAGCTTCTTCAGATCGTAGACCTCCCTTATATAAGCAGCTCAATTAATCAATTAAAACAATTTAAACAATTAAAATGCTGGGAGAATTTAAAGAACTCATATATATAAACATTAATGTATAAGTAAGACAAAAATATATAAAACTTGCATAGTGACCTAAAACATGTAAATAAACATTCTGATAAGTTAATATTGATAAAATACATAATCAAGAACATATACAAATAAATGATAGTTCATTTTGCTGCCTTTGTCTCAGCTTAGGTTTTTTTTATAGAAGCTCTATTTTCAACCCATACCCCTATCAGCTTTCAAGCGAATGATCCGTCAGTCTCCTTAGATTCAGTAAGATTCATAGTATTACCACCCCTCTTATTCACAACAATTATCTCTAGGACCGGAACAAGAAAGTATGATCATTGTCATTGGTGGTTATATGTTTGTGCCCTTTCTCATGTGGTAAATATGCTCTCTCATTCTATCCCTTTGCGGTTAGTTTTACCAACATAGAAACTCGGGCATGCCTGACAAGTAGCTAAATACACCACATTAGGTGTCATACAATCTGCATCTGCCTTGATGGAGAAAATGGTGTGTAAATCCGGGTGTATAAACACCTCACTGCTATCAATAAATGAACAGAAGTTGCAGTGACCACAGGGTTTAGTGTGACCAGTGTTCTTCATAATCCTATCATGTCCATGTCCAATGACAATGACAATGATCATACTTTCTTGTTCCGGGTCCTAGAGATAATTGTTGTGAATAAGAGGGGTGGTAATACTATTAATCTTACTGAATCTTTGAAAGCTGATAGGGGGCATGGGTTAAATGATAGAGCTTCTATAAAACCTAAGCTGAGACAACGCAGGCACATAAAATGAACTATCATTTATTTGTATATGTTCTTGATTATGTATTTTATCAATATTAACTTATCAGAATGTTTATTTACATGTTTTTAGGTCACTATGCAAGTTTTATATATTTTTGTCTTACTTTACATTAACATGTTTATATATGGGAGAGTTCTTTAAATTTTTAATTGATTAATTGAGCTGCTTATATAGGGAGGTCTACTGTGACTTTTATACAAGGATCTGAAGAATTAAATTTGGAGTTTTGTTCTTACTTCTGCTGTACTCCGCTTCCTTTGTGACTTACATTATAGATAAACAAATATTGTACTTCCCCAACACATACATGGAATTAAAAAAATTCCCAGTTTGAAAGACGAGATAAAATCAATCAAACTGCTTTCCCAAACCATCACAAATATACCTATAAGCTCTAAAATGTACGTGACTTGTGCTGTAAAAACATACAATTGATTGAACAGTTTCCATTAAGTTATTAAAATATAGTGAGGAAAAAGTTAAAACGCACATATATTAGTATCCTAAGTTACATATGTAATACTGGATGTTGAGGGTCCTATCTTTGACATGAATTACTATATGAGAGTAAATGAGTTTAAAACAAGTATAAAATCTTTATCTAATACCTAGAGTCAATAAAATTAATAGTTTAATTATGTTATCCAAAAATAAACAGATAAAAAGGAAGTTGGGCACCCTTTTTATAAATACATTTCAAATGACTGATGCACATACATTAGAAAGTATTGTGAACAACAGTAATGAACATCAAAGGAGCCTATAGCCTTGCTCAGACATTTATATCTAGTTAAAGTATATCTCAGTCCAATGAAAAATCTCTCATTTTGTATTTAAAAACATGTTAATTAACCAACTTGTGTAAAAATATTTGGGACAGTGTAATATGTATATAAAAATGTATAAATGATTGCTTGAGCATAGTTATTGATAACACCATTATTTCTCCTGATTCTACAACTAAACTTCTCGGTGTTATTATCGATAATAATCTTAACTATGATTGTCAAATCAACAGTACAATAAAAGCAGTTAATAAAAAAATAGGGTCCCTGTACAGGATAAAGCCCTTCTAGCCCAAACACATCTTATCTCTACCCTTCTGTATGCTTCCCCTATTTACACTAATCTATCTAAAAGTAACCTTAAGAAACTTACTACATCCTATCACAATATTGCCAGATTTGCCACCTCATCCCAATTCAGAACCCACCACTGTCTAAACCTAAAACAACTACACTGGCTGGAACTTCCTAACAAGCTCATTTTTCAACAACTTTTAATAGCACACAAAATTCTACACCAACCTTCTAAAACACCAGCTCTTAGCAACCTCTTGACTCCCTATATTAACCTGAAACAACTACGTTCCTCTGATAAACTACTTGTTAATATTACTAGAACTATTAATTCTGCAGGCAACTCCCTTTTTTCTAACTCAGTAGGTAAAATATGGAATAATCTTCCATCTGACATCTCTTCTTTGCCCACTCTTCCACTCTTCAAGAAACAACTATTAAGACATCTTAATAATTTCTGGCTTTGCTCTTGTACCAACCCAGATTAACTTGTTGCACCTTACTCTATCATAAACCTTCCTTAGCCACTTGGACCCCCCCATCTACCTCAACTCTTCACTTGACAAAATATCCCTTTTCTTTGTAAATATTACTTGATTCACTCTAATAATTCCTACCTTCCTTCCTGTATTGTTAGTACTTATCCTTTCTCTAAATCTCCTTCTAATATTAGCTGTTTTAGGTAAGTTAAGATCTATCATATAGGTGTTTACATATTATTTTTATCCATTATACAACTCATTTGTACTATGCATTATTTGTATTTGTATAATTGTTTTTCTACCTCTAGAGCTTTTCTCCTCAGGCCTCACATTCTAAGTTAGCTTTTTTAGTTCACTAAGATCTATAATAAATGTGACTACATTTTATTTTTCCCATTGCATAACACTTTTGTACTATGAATTAATTGTATTTTTAAAATTGTTTTACCTCTCTCCACTGAAAATGGACATTAATCCAGCTGGACTAGCCCGGTCAACAAATGTAAAATAAAATAAAATAAATAAATAAAAATTATTCATCAACACTCTAATATTTTGTTCATCTATAATGATCAAATCAGGTAAAAGCTCCCAAAGATTTCTCTTAGGTTAACATTAAGGGGCTTCACAGTTACCTCAGTGAAATATATTAAAGTACATTTTGTTATGATGAATAGATAATATTGGACTGCATTTATTTTTATAGGATTAAAAGTCTGAATTCATTGTTATCTATATTATTGTAACAAGAAGTAGTGAATGACCAAATCAATAAAGGGAAAGTGAGGTACTATTTAAAATGTGCTTAATGTTGACTGCTCACTAACACTGCAAAAAAAAACTTCATGCAGGCTCTTCATACAATAGCAATAATGCAACGTCATATAGCTACTAAGCATTGCTAAGAAAAGATTAGTGATGGTTATTAGATTTCCTGTATTATTAAAACAAACTTCTTTGCATCACATTCTACTTCATCTTCTGTTCAGATGCAGATAATTTATAATGTGTTATATTCCAAACATTCATCTTGCATCTATTTATTATTTATTTTACGTCTGCAAGGTCTTCTTAACTTGTTCTTGTTTTCTAAACAATCTCAGTTGGAGTGTAGCTCCTTTAGGTATTTTGCATATAATAGAGAAATTTCAACAAACTTTGTAATAGAGAAGCATGTTATATGTCCATTAAGAAAAGGAACCTTATCATTAACTAGGTTGTATTGATATAACAATGTTTGCAGTTTTTAAGTTTACCACCAGAGGTCAACTCATGTATTTTAATCTATGTTAAATCTAGTTATTTACACCTTTTATTCACCTCATAAGACACAGATGTTTCTTACAAGTTTTTCTTGCTCAAGATTCTTACAGTTATAAAAGCTTCTATACAGCCAAAATCTTCTGACTAGACTGGACTGGACCTGATGCCACTATCTTAGTGCAGCTATCTACAGGATCATAATCACATTTAACTCAGTGTTTATTCACCCTAAGAGCTGTCAGCAAAAGATTCTGAGAGGAACTGGTTGACAGTGGCAAACCATCTCACAGATGTTCTTGCCCCCATAGTAATGAAGTTTGTGTTTTTTTTTTTTTGCAAGTAACTGCCTTAATGTCTTCAATTAGCAGGGCTACAGCACCTTTTTTGTATGTAACTGCCTTAATGTCTACAATTAGCAGAGCTATAACACATTCTAGTCAAAAATGTTTTAGATGACACCCATATATACCCTCTAATCTTATGCAGCAATATGAAAAAGCTGTATTGTCTTCAGTCTAATAGAACTTATTGGCACTGAAGCTTGAGGGTACAGTTATAACAAAATGTTCTCAAAAGCTTGCACATTTTGCTGTCTTCAAGTATTACATAATCAGGAAACAATACTGCAGACTTTAAATTGTGTGTATATTTTTGTTTCTAAGTCTGGACTGATTCGGGCTTGTACTTGTTTCTGTCAGCTTTAATTTAAATTAGTGATCATATTAAACTGTTATTTTCCAATTTCTAAACATCAGCTTAAAAACAGTAACTTTTTATATAAATAAAATAATCTAACTTACTTAAATGCATCAGTCTGAGTGTTTTTAGCTTTACTTAGGAAAGTTTGACGTTAAGGGTGCATCTCCAATACTGTTCCCTACACTTCCTATAGGGTGCAGCATAGTAGAATGGACCAACAGCTTCCAGAAGTCTTAGGGAAAACAAGGTAGTTTAAAAACAGCTCGAGTATCATCTCCAGGTAAGAAAAAGCTTCACCTCAAATTTAAACAACATTGTTTGAGTAAAAATGGTTTAATGGTACCATGTTTACTTGTGGATATTAGTGTAACAGATACTCTAACATTAATAAGACATTAAATTGAGTATTTAAAGTTAAATAAATGAAAAACACACAGATTATCTAATGTAATTAAGTTATTGTGACACTTTATATTATGTAGTTGGTTAAACAAGCTCTATTAGTATTTTATTAAAGATTTATACATGTATGCAGCATGGACCCCTCCCCAACTCACTTAAAGAAGCAGCTGCACATATTAGAATTACTAACAGTGCCTTATTTGGAAATCAACTCAGTTTTGTTTTTGTTTTCTTTTTGGCTATAAATTATCTCAGTATGCAATGAGATTAAACTTTTTAAGCAATTTCTTAATATTATTGCTGTTAGCTATTTGCTCTGTGTGTTAAATGATATTTAAACAGCATTTATTACCATAATGGTGCAGTAAGTATGAATTAATAGACATTAATCACTAATAAAAAAAGAACAAGATTTGATTTATTTATCAGCTGATTCTTTGATAGATAAATTTATTGTGGCAGCTGAAGCCTCAGTTTTTTTGTTTGTTCTTTTTGACATCATTCCATGTATTTTTCTCAGATGTTCTCTTTAAAGAAGACAGGGAAAGGTCTATATCCTCTGGGATGGTAATTAGGTTACCGTTTGTTATAAAGGAGATAGCTTCATCCAGGTTATTAAAGATTCTTATACCAGAAGAAATTTTCCATTTTGATTTTTGCTGGATACAATATTTGGGCTCTGATGTTTTGTTTCAGATGTTTAACCACTGGCCAAAATTTCTTCCTCATTTCCAGAATCCTTGCAGAGTAGTCATTGTTAAATCTGATGGGGTGTTGGTTAAATTTTAATGGGGCTTTCATCCAAGCTGTTTTTAACACTAGTTCCTTATCAAGATAAGAGAGGAATTTTACAGTAATAGATCTCTGTGTTGCTGTGGGGGATGTGGGCACTGGCTTACCAACTGTCATATGAGCTCTTTCTATACCAAATTAGAGCCCTTCTTGCAAGTCTAACATTTTGGGAATCCAATTATTCAAAAATAAAATAATGTTCTCACCCTCTGTTTTCGCTGGTACTCTGAAAATTTTGAATATTGCATCTTCTCTCCTGATTTTCAAGGTCATCAGTTGTATTCATTAGCCATGTGTTTTCTTTGAGAAGAAAGTCTGTGTGCGGTTCATCTTCCTTTAATCTTCCATCTTTGTTGGTTATGGCTGTCTCCATGTCCATTATTTTATTTTGATCTTGTTGAAAAATGTCTGTAAAAACTTGTTTGTTTAGAACTATTCTCACTTAAATTCTCCAGCTTTTGTTTGAAGTCATCTATCTTCAGTGATAGTGACTGTAGAGTGGAAGACACCAGCTGTAGTTCTTTCCTCAGTGCAGCATCAGATTGTGAAGACTTGTAGCTGTTCATTTTCCCTCAAGTTTAGTCTCAAATAATTTGACAGGAATTGTTTGGAATAAAAACGTCAATGTTTGTAAAGTTAAAGTTTAGATTATTAGTAACTAGGTTTTATAAAATATAAGTATATATACATATATATTAGTCTAATGCCTGCCTGTTATATTAGTTTTATAGAGCTCAGAAAAAGTGCTCTGCTTAGCTGGCCATCTCATCCAATGCAGTTTTGAATAAATAAATGGTAATAGAATGTGCATTTAACTGTTACATTCCAGGACTTTTTTATGGGGCAACACCTCCCCAACATATCCAAGCAGGTTGTTGAAATACTCAGCTCCCTGCTATTTTTTATCTGCTTAGAGGCTGATGTACCATGTGGATATGATGATATCCTGTTCCACAGCAATCCCTTTTGGCAACATTTTTTTGCCATATTGACGGCAGCATTGTCGCCTTACAGTAAGATGCTGTCCGGTTCGATTCTCAGCTACAGCGTCCTCTGCATGGAGACATGCGTGAATGGGCATACCTTTGTTGAAGGTTGTGCATCAGGGCTGGTAACTCGGCACGTAAAAATCAACTACCAATCATTAGCAGTCCGGAGTTCCACTGTGGCGACCCCTAACCGGAAAAAGCCGAAAGACACAACTACTCAAAACAAGAGTCAATGATTTAGCTACTGACTTCCAGTGCTGATGTGCCTCATTCTTCTTCATTACTATTTTTGTGACCAAGTGCTGGAAAGACTGATTAATAAACAAAAAGCAGAGTAATGGAAAGTAAGATAGGAAATAAGTAGTTTAGATTCATATCATAATGCAGTATAGATAACCTGATGTTTGCAGTTTGAGAGACAGCTGAGAAGAAGCTAGAGATGAGGAAAAGTCCAACTGAACATTCCTAGATTTTGAAAAAGCATATGACAAGATCCCAAGAAATCTGATTTGGATAGTCCTGTGATTGTTCAAAGTCACAGAAACACTAGTAGAATTAGTGCAGGCTATGAACAAGGACCCAACGGCAAAAGTACAAACAATGTTTCGACTCACAGAAGGGTTTGCAGTGGTAGTGGGTGTGCATTAGGGTTTTGGCTCTGAAACCACTGCTGTTTATATTGGTAAGAGCATTAGCAAACAGGTCAGAGAAGACAGATCAACAAATCTGTACCATTATAAGCAAACTCTATACAAGAACTTCAGCAAATGATAGGGGAATGTGCATAACTGAAGGCACATGGGATTAAATTGAGTACAGATATCACAGTTGGAAATAACAGCAAATGGAGTAAATCAGAAGTAGTTGAGAACTGAGACAGAAGGTGAAAATGGAGGAACAGGTTAGAAACTTCAAGTATGTGGGATGGAAGGTCGGGGAGAAGAGAAGTCTGAATGAGAAGGTCAAAGCTAGAATTATAGGGGCTACAGTCAACTGACACAGAGTGTTAGACTAGTGCAGAACAGAAGAATAACAGAGAGGCAGTAAAGAAAGGTATACAAAACAGTAGTGTGACCAGCACTACTGTATTGTACAGAATCATGGGCAGTGAAGGTATTTTTCTCAGATGCAACATGCTATCATGATATTTATTTCTTACAAAGATCTCTGAGATTTTAATTGTCTTGCTTTATACAGCTAGTCCATATACATCTGGAAAGTTATCTATCCTAAATCTAATTTTATTCATAAGTATTTCAAGTAGGACAGAATTCCAGGTATATAGAGGGATAAATCTATGATAGTAATTTGGTATACCTTTAGTTGGTTCTAACCATTTGCCAAAAGTTATAGTAGATTTTTTTTTGCATTTTACTGTAAGTAGTAGCCTGTTGTTATCAAACTGGGTTAGGAGGGAATCATAACCTGACACTATAGCCTTTGTGAGAGTAGCTACATCAAGTACATGGCAGAATAGGATGGCATCATCTGTACACCAAATTAGCATGCCTCCCATATATGCTCATGTATTTCATTAGTGAATAAAGAAAGGTCAAATTATTCAGAAAGAACTCATTTGACATCCAGCTCTTGTGGGGTTAAGTGTATGAGCACCTCTTGTGCCATTCAGCTGTGTCTAAGTGAAAAGAAGAGGCAGATAACTCTAACCATTCTACATATGCTTTGCTAAATCTCTCTTCAATTATGTAGGATAAGAACAAATGATAATACACTGTATGAAATACAGCCAATAAGATAAAATGAAATTAAAAAATAAAGGCCTTGTAGAAGTCCAAAAAAGTACAGTTGTGTACACTTACCATAAATGTAGATGTTCAAGTGTATTCACTGTTGTAGTCATTACATTTTGGTAATCTGCCTGCAGGTTGCCCTCAGTCGGCCTAATTAACAAAGTCTTGGGTCCTGCGTCGGTTGCTGCCCCTTCTTCCATGACGTCAGGTCGTCAGGGGTATAAAACATGCAGCCGACACCATTACATCAATTTTTCTTGCCCAGATGTCAGGTGCCCCTCTAATGGGGAGCAATTAAACATAAAAACACAAACGTATACTTCCAACAAAAAAGCAAATACACCAAAAAGGCTTTTAAGCATAGTAAAGGAAAGTAGAGGTATAGCCAAAAGACATTAGGGGGCAGGAGGGAGGGTAACCAGGACTGCAACACTGAATACACTCGAACATCTACATTTATGGTAAGTGTACACAACTATACTATGTTCTTCGTGTTTCACTGTTGCAGTCATTACATTTGGGTAGATTCCCAAAGCTATGGTTGGGAGGAGGAGTTTAGATAGCATTAGGGCCAGCTATAAGGCCCTGCAGGACTGCAGTGGCAAAGCCAGCTCTGGATTTAGAGAAAATTGGCAAATGATAATGCTTGGTGAAAGTATGTACAGAACCCCAGGTAGCAGCTTCTAGGATGTCCCTGGTAGGATCGTCTCTGAGAAAGGCTGTAGAAGTAGATGCAGCCCTGGTGGAGTGAGGTCTGATCCCCTGGGGGATAGGTTTTCCATGGTGCTTATAGCAGAAATTAATACAATGGCTTATCCATTTAGAAATGTTTTTTTCTGAAATAGCCTTCCCCTCTGTCCCTGCAGCAAATGCTACCAGCAGTTGTTCAGATTTTCTTTGTTGTTTAGTCTTGTCCAAGTAGAATCTAAGTTGTCTGTGCACATCCAAGGAATGCAGAATCCATTCCCCTTTGTTATGTGGATTGGGAAAGAAGGTTGGCAAATGAATGGATTAAGAGCCACACTGGATACCACCTTGGGCATGAAGGATGGATTGGCTCTGAGTGACACCCTGTTCGCATGAAAGATGATGAAAGGCTCCACTGTCATAAGGGCCTGTAATTCAGATACCCTTCTAGCTGAAGTGATTGCTATAAGGAAAACTGTTTTCCAAGAAAGACATTTTAAGTCTGCAGTAGCAGCTGGCTTGAAAGGAGGTAGAGTGAGTTTCTCCAATACAAAGTTAAGGTCCCAGGCTGGGGTTGGAGCTCTCCTGGGTGGTCTCAAATCTTTGGCCCCTCTGAGGTACTGCTTGAGCAGTGGATGAGAGAAGAGGGGAGGTTCTGTGTTATAATGAGCTGAAATGGCTGAGGCATGGATTTTAATGGAGGAAAAATCCTTGTGAAGCATCTCAGTTAAGTATTGTAAAATCTGTGGTAAAATGGGTGCTGCTGTGCTCATCCCTTGTGATTGGTTCAAGGCACAGAATCTTTTCCATTTTTCAGCATAAGATTTTCTGGTACTAGGCCTCCTTGCCTCTAAGATGACATCCATCACAGGTTTGCTGAGGGATGATAAGGGAGAGTTTAAGTAATTAGCCAGACTGCAAGGTTAAGTGTTGGAAGCTGAGGATGCAGAATCTGGTTCTCCTGCTGAGACAGCAGGGAAGGAGTCTGAGGCAGGTGCCATGGAGATAACCATGACACACTGCGCAGGAGGGTGTACCAGTGTTGGTGCAGCTAGTCTGGAGCAATCAAAATCATCCTCAGTTTGTCCTGTTTGACTTTTAGTAGTACTTTGGAGAGCAGATGCAGTGGGGGGAATGCATAGACTGATAGGTTTTCCCAGCTGAAGGACAGAGCATCCACTTTCCAGGCTTATTTGTGGGGAGTCCTTGTGCAAAATTTGTCCATTTGGTAGTTCTGGGGGGAGGCAAACAGGTCTATATCTGGGCTCCCCCATTCGCTTGTCAACATGTTGAAAATCCTTGGTTCCAGTTTCCATTCGTGTGGGTCCATGAAGTTTCTTAGTCTGTCTGCCAGTGTATTTAATTTTCTGGCAGGAATTGAGCTTGTAGGTGCACTTGGTAGCTCAAGGCTATGTTCCACAATGTCATGGCTAGTCTGCAGAGGGGGTAAGAATGTGTACCCCCCTGCTTATATACCAAATAACCATGGTGTTGTCCGTCTTTACCATTAGTTGTCCTGGAAGAATGTAGTCCTTGAAGTTTGTCAGAGCATTCTGTACAGCTAACATTTCTTTTTGATTGATATGCAGGTGCATTTGACTTGGGTTTCATTTGCCCTGAATGCACTACCCTGCCAGGTGAGCCCCCCATGCATAGTCTGATGCATCTGTTGTTAGGGTTTGGGTGGCAGGGGGTGGTGTGAAAGGTAGTCCCTTGTTTTGGTGGCAGGCCTCTTCCCCCCCAAAGGAACTCTAGGCATAGGCAAGGTATGATAGGAATCATTGTTTCTAGGCTGTGAGAATGTTGACTCCATAGGCTTTTTAGATACCACTGTAGTTTTCTCATATTTATTTATTTATTTATTTATTTATTCCAGTTTGATTACCGGGGAGGTCCACTGTGCTTGAGGGCCCATTTTCAGTGGAGGCCCGGGGAGAAAAGCTCCACAGAACAAAGTTTATTAACATGAAAATTTCAAAGGTAGTTTGTAATACAAACAATGGGTTTCTTCAACAAGAATAAGACAAAAACAATTGCAATTTTTGTTCAGAAAATAAAAACAAGCTTATAGCATAATAGCTAGATGTTAATATTTAGTTACATATACGAATCAGCAGTTGAGAGTGAGGTTAGGAAGGAAAAAAAGGCTAGCCTGGAGTGAAGGGGAGGACGTATTGAGAGGTATGGGTGGAAGAGTGCAGTTGCATTTCCTGTTTAAGTAGAGGTAGGAATGAAGTTGAGTTTTGAAGTTATTATGGTTGTTACAGGTCCTTAGAGAGGAGGGTAGAGCATTTCATTTTTTTGCTAGGGTAAGGGATAAGAGAAACTGACCAGCTGGGCGCTTGGGTTTTTGAACGGTGATCAGGTTGTGGTGAGAATATCTAATGGGTCTGAGAGGGGTATATGGTTGTAGTATGTTGGATAGAGCAGGGCAGTTAGTGGGTTAGAATAGTAATTTGTGGGCTGTGGTTATTTGGTGAAAGTCAAGTAGGTTGGGGAGTTCAAGCCAGTTTAAAGAGTGAAGGGAGGT
This sequence comes from Protopterus annectens, assembly GCF_019279795.1. Taxonomy (NCBI): domain Eukaryota; kingdom Metazoa; phylum Chordata; order Ceratodontiformes; family Protopteridae; genus Protopterus; species Protopterus annectens. Next base: position 304,140,007 of record NC_056730.1, on the reverse strand, counting down.
GCAGTGATGAGAGGAGGATTTGGCATCGGTAGCAAATCTGGAGGTTTTGTTGTAACAAACTTTCATTTTGGAGGTGAGTGTAGAAGATAAATTATTGAGCAGAGGAGCGCCATACATAAGAGAGGGAAGGAGATAGGTAGAGTCAAGAGTTAGTCTGGTGGAAGGAGAGAGGAAGTGGTTGTTTCTGTAAAGTAGTCCAGGTTTTATGTGTGTTTTCTTGATGTTTAGCTGGATATGAGTGTTAAATTTTAGTTGATTGTCAATTGTGATACCAAGAAGTTTGTTTGAGGGTACAATCTCGATAGAGGAGTTATTGAGGCTGGTAATTTGAAGAGAGTTATTATCAAGAGGGGAGGATTTTGAGGGGTAGAATAGAAGGATTTTAGTTTTGTTGGCATTTAGTGAGAGGTGATTTTGGAGCATCCATTTTTCAGTGGTTGAGAAGGCATTTTGTGTCAGGAATTGGAGCTCTGTTAGGTTAGTGGCGCAGCAAATCAAAGTGGAATCGTCAGAGTATTGCACAATTTTGGTGTTAGGAATGGCTTTGTGGAAGTCATTAATAAAGATATTGAACAGTAATGGGCCAAGTATGGAACCTTGGGGTACTCCAGTGGGGGTAGGAAGGAAAGAGGAGGTGGCTTGGCCCCATTTCATGGCTTGAGACCTGTTTGAAAGATAGCTAGAGAACCATGAGAGAGGTTTTTGGGAAAGGTTGAGATTAGAGAGATGGTTTAGAAGGTGGGTATGAGAGATGGTATCAAAGGCTTTGGATAAGTCCAGCAGAACAGAAGATACCATATTACCAGAGTCACTGGCTGAGTTGACAGAATGTAAGAACGAGAGAAGGGTGGAGTTAGTACTGTGTCCTGGGCGGAAGCCGTGTTGGGTAGGGGAGAGTAGCTGGTATTTGGTAAGGAATGGCAAGAGCTGCAGGTGGATGCATTTTTCAAGAATTTTGGAGATGGGGGAGAGGATGGCTATGGGGTAGAAATTGGAGACATTACAATTTTTGTCACCCTAGTGGAGTGAAAGAATAAATGCAGTATGCCATACTTTGGGTACATAAGATTCAAGTAGTGATCTATTGATCAGGATGCTGATAGGCAGAGCAATAGCATCTGAAGCTATTTTTAGAAAGGAGGATGGAATGCTGTCAGGGGTATTGGAGCAAGGCTTAAGTTTATAAAGAAGTTTCTTTATTAGATTGGTGGAGATGGGTTTGAGTTCGAAATTAGGGTGGAGAGAGGGGAAGAATGAGCAGGGAGGGGTGGAGGGTTATTGTTGGTAAAGGTCTTAGCTCAGCGATAGAAGAGGTGAAGAAGGTATTGAATAGTGAGGCAATTTCTGGGTCAGATTTGCTGGCATCTGGACAGGGGTTGTTTTTTGTACCTGGCCTGAGGAGGGAATTAATAGAGTTCCAGAATGTTTGGGATTTTTTGCATGATTTTCTTGTAGTAAGACTTTTTATCTGTAATGACTTATTTTTTCTGCTAGGTTTCTCAATTGTTTATATTTAAGTAATATTTCTGGCTGTTTACAGCGGAGGTAGGTTTTCCACGTTTTATCCCTTTGTAGCATTATCTTTTTTGTATATTTGGTGAGCCATGGGGTGGTCTTTGTTTTAAATCTTTTAGTTCTAATTGGAGCTAGGGAGTTAAGAACAGTTAAGAATGTAGAATTGAAGAAGTCAACAGCTTTGTCTAATGGTAGTATTATTAGGGGGTTCCAGTTAGTTAGCTTAAGGGAGTCAGAGAAGGTAGTAGGGTTAAAGTTAGATAGATTACGAGAATGAATGTATTCCTGAGAGTGTGAGGAAGTGGGAGTAGCTCGAAGGGTGAAGGCAGGGAGGTGGCCTCCTAATGATTCAGGAATGACACCAGATTTTATGACTTTGTTAGGATGAGATACTAGGATCCAGTCAAGTATGGAGCCTGGAGGGTTGGTTTTGTTAGGCCTAGTAATGGAGTTTGTAAGTTAAGTGAAGTTGAATAGGTTGATCGTTATGGTGGGATTAGGGTGGATGATTTTTTTCCCCAGTCAATATTTACATCTCCCATGATGTAGGTTTCTAGCTTAATACTGGATGAGATCCAGAAGAGTATGTCTTCCAGGGTATTGGTGTTGTTACCAGGAGGAATATAGAGGGAAATGATACAGATGCTTTTATGGATGTTTATTTTTAGTAGGCCAATCACAAGTTCAGCATTAGAGAAAGAAGGGATGGGGTTAGGGTAAGGAGTGATGGACAATTGGTTGGAGTAGATTAAAGCTACACCACCACCTCTTCTACTTGGGTGGTCAGATTGGAGAGAGTGAAATCCAGGAGGAAGGAATTCAGAGTCACTTATATGAGGTTTTAGCCAGGTTTCAGAGATGGCTACTATGTCTGGTAAGTTATGGTTGAGCCAGGCATGGAAGAGGGTTAATTTATTTAGTAAGCTTTGGGCGTTGATGGTGAAGAATTTGAGGTTTTTACTTGAGGATTTGATGTTGGTGATGGGGAGATTTGTTGGAGAGAAGTTTGGTCCAGGATTGGGGTGGATGTTGCCAGCTAGGCAAAGGTAAGTGGGAAGGGGAATATGTTTATTAGGTTTGTATTTGGATAGAAGAGACTGGTAGAGATTCTGTTTGGGTTTGTAGTAATTAGTAGAGTTTGGGAAAACTTTTACTTTCAGGAGAATGATAGGGTGGAGGGGAACTAAAGAGGCTGAGATATTGTGATAGTGGGATGTAGGGATGTTGTGAGGAGGAAAAGGGAGAGGGAGTAAATGGAAATCAGTAAAGGAGGTGGCATGGTAAAGAGGTAGTAGAAGGAAGGGCAAGGATATGGAAATAAGGATTGTATGGGGAAGGGTGGGCATGGTAGTGGAGTTAGTCAGAAGGGATAGAAAAGAGGGCAACGTGATATTAGGTGGGTGGGGGGAGTGGTAGTGAGAGTCAGGTGGGTAGGAGGAAGGGGTGGGGAAGGTGAATGAGGATTGGTTGGGGGAGAGGGAGGGATTTGTAGGAGGAGGAATAAATGTAGGACTACTGGGGGCGGGTGAAAATTGGGGGCAGGGTAAGGGAACGGAGTGAGCCCGCAGGGCGAACGGAGCGGGAAGAGCCAAGAAGGCGGGAAGGAGCAGAAAAAAAAACAATCAGAGACCTGAGTCTGGAAAAGGAGAGCTACTGCTAGGGTGCAGGTATTCTGGTTACTAACTTTGGTTTTCCAGTTATTTAACTTTGAATTTTGTGTTTGGTAGGTTACACTCTTTAGAGAAAGTGCATGAGTGTGTGGTGAAATACCACTGAATCACTGGAGAAGGGCAGAGACACCTTTAGGCAGTCTTGCATATGGAATTAGAAGAATGCAGGAGGCCATGAACCCCAAGGCTTGCAGTATTTGTCTTGCAGATAGCAGGGTTTTTGTTGCCACTTGTTTGAAGTAGGTTGTCAAATGAATTTACTTTTCTGGCATGAGGTAAGCCATCTGGGAAGTTGTATTCAAGCTTGCTCCCAGGAATGTAATTTGCTGACAGGGTACCAGTTGTGATTTCTTTTCATTTATGGTTTACCCCAGACAAGTTAGAACCCTTTTCACAAAAGCCAGATGATTCAAAAGTATGTCCTGGCTTTCTACCTGAATTAGACAATCGTCCAGGTATGGGTATATTTGAATACTTCTTTGCCTGCAAAATGCAATAACTGGAGCTAGGTACTTTGTGAATACCCTGGGTGCAGTAGATAAGCCAAAGGGCAGTGCAGAGAACTGATAGTGCATGTAGCCTGCTTTGAAGCATACGTATCTTCTGCAAGATTCCCTGATTGGGATGTGCAGGTATGCTTCTTTTAAGTCTAGTGTTGCCAACCAGGTGTCTTTGCCTAGCATAGGAAGTAATTGATGAAGAGTCAGCATCTTGAATTTTGGTATCTCCAGAAAGGTGTTTAGAGTAGACAGGTCCATGATTGGATGCCATGATTTGTCTTTTCTGGGTACCAGGAAAAGTTTGGAGTAGAAACCTTGTCCCTTTTCCTCTTCTGGTACCAGTTGAATAGTCCCCATGCTTAAGAGAGAAACTACTTGTTTTTGAGCCTCTGCCCACTGATTTGGGGGTAAGTCCGGGCACCCACTTGGTGTTGGCAACATGTGGAAGTGAAATCTGTATCCCTGGGACACTATATTTAAAACTCATTTGTCCTGGGTAATGAGTTCCCAGTTCTTTGCATGAAGAGCAATTTTTACCCCCAAAGGGGCAGTCAGAAGGTAAGTGCTTGGAAATTTTAACAGGAAGTTATTGAGACAGTTTACCATAGGGGATGTCTTGCTATTCCCAGACTTGGAAGTGGAGGCCCCCCACTGCTTAGTTCTGTAAATCCTCTGGGACTGAAACCTGGTTTTTTTTCTGTGTCTGGGTATGGCTTGAGAAGACCTGCAAGGGGCTGGAAAGAACCAATTCTTAGAAGGCCAGTGCCTACTAAATCTAGGAGGTTGAACTTGTAAAAAATCTTTAACAGTTTGCATAGATTTAGCTTTATCTTCCATCTTTTTAAGAACTTCTTCAGCCTTGTTGCCAAACAGGCAGTCCTGATTTAAAGGAGCATCCAACAATTTAGCTTTAACATGATCAGGCAAAGATTGCTCCTTAAGCCAAGCATGCCTTCTAAGCACAGACCCAGTAACAGCATCCCTGCAAGAGGCCTCTAAAGAATCAAAACCACATTGCAAAGTATGTTTTCCAACTTGTTCAGCAGAATGCATTACATCCTGTAAGTCTTTATTTTCCACACAGTCAGGAATCAACATAATTTTCTGTTTAAGCAGTCCAATAACATGTTGCTGATATTTTAACATATGAAATTGGCAGTTTAAAGCTCTAATTGGCAAGGTTGCTGAAGTATAAACCTTTTTACCCCATCTATCCAGCGCCCTGGAGTCTCTATCAGAAGGGGTAGGATTTTTAGCAGTAGAAGCCTTAATGCCCTTGGCCTCCTGTGAAATAGTCTCTGGATCTGCAAAAGTATTTTTGAAAAGGAACTTGTGGGACTTAGGTTCCCTGTAGTATCTATCAGGTTTACTGGGAGCAGGAGGCAGGGAATCAGGGGCCAAATTGGATTCCGAGAAAGCATAATCAACAATGTCTAGTACAGGAGGAATAGCCAAAGGCTTATGCTGAGGTAGGAGAAGGAAATCCCTAAGCCTCTTTTTGAATCAGAAAATTCCTGGCTTTCCCTGTGAAAATGCTTCCTTAGAGTATGTAAAGTTTCCCCAAAAGAAAAATCCTCAGGAGGGGAAGCAGAGGGAATAGAGTCCTCTGCATCAGAATCCTCATAAGTAGGTAAGGACAAATCCAGGTCATCAGAAGAGTCAGAAAAAACAGAATGCTGATCAGAAGATTCATAATCAAGCTCAGCCCTAAGCCTCTTGAGGGGGGGGGGGGATTGGCTACCCCTGATCAGAGTTATTAGATCTTCAGCCATTTTTATCATTTGTTTTTTAGGTATAGAAGCCTGAGCATGTGGCCTGGCCATTGTTTTTTTAGACATGGATCGAGATTTAGGCCTTAGTAATGAAGGAGGCATCAATTTAATATGCAAGTCCGTAGGCCTGAATACACCCTCAGAAGCCGGTGATTGCACAGTGGCTCTGGACCCATCCAAGGTGGAGACATTTGCAGGTTCCATAGTTGACGTCTGTCATGGCATACCTGACTCCAAATTGGTCTCAGTAGAGGCCTGCGAATCAGAAGTAGCAGGTATCAGGGGCTGCAAAAGCACCTCACTGGGACTACAGACACCCAGTCCAATAGTATGTGTTCCATAATATTCACTAGGCCTCATGGTTGGAATATTCACTACAGCAGTCAAGGGAGATGTTACACAGTGTGGTCATATGATATTTGTACTACTGTCTATGCCAGCAGATCATGTGCTGTTCTTCCCCCACCCCCAACTCATCAGTGTTCAAATACAACTGCTGTAACAGTACGTCTGCAATGATATATCAGCAGACCAGCCAATTCCAGGGCTGTGACACAGAACCTGGCCTTTATGTCACACATAATGTAGGGGTGACAATGTATGTCTGTATGCTGTTAATTGTGTGAGGAATAACACCTTTCTGTCTGGTAGCTGGTGTTGCTCACTGGGCTAGGGACTTTAGCATGGGTGTTGGGTTGAATCTGTCAACAGCCACATCTTTTGCTTATCAGGTACTAATATGGTGGTATTCCCACAGACTGTCATACCCCCTCAATCTATTACTGCAAGAATGCTGGACAAAGTCAGAGAGAATGGGGAGACAAAGGGCCAAAGCTACAGACAGACATTACACATGCACTGATGAACCTAAAAGGTGACTAATAGAACAGCAGGTTGCAACAGAACAGAATAGCTGCAGGATATAAAGGCTATTACTTAAATGTGTCAGTAGTTAGTACAATTCAGTTAACTGCATTATACAGTATTATACTGGAACACCACAAATGTATGAGGAATAGACCACATATATGGGGCAAAATGCTGGACATTCTGCAAAAACATGTACAGTGAGAGGTATGCAGACTGGCACCTTGTGTGTGGTGTTACATTATGTATCCCAGTCACATATTAAGTACAGCACACAGCTGGGGAATGCCTTGGACAATTTCAAGGAAGTGCTGTAGTGCGGTGCTGTAGCCAATGTCTGCAGCACACAAAATCCTGGACCAGAGTACAGGTAGCTCTGACCTGGAGTCACCTTGTAAGTACTGACAGTTCCACTGGGCCTGCTCCTACACTTAGCTAACTTGAGCGCAGGTCCGTTGCCTCTTTCTCAAAAAGAACTGCTATGTATGTATATGTATCTGTCTGCCCTATCCCCCTCACACATGATATCTATCAGTATGTATCACATAAACATATGATACTGATATATATATATATATATATATATATATATATATATATATATATATATATATAACTTACAATGATACATAGACTCTCTACATATATCTCCCTAACACATGTACAATATATATATATATATATATATATATATATATATATATATATATATATATATATATATATATATATATATATATATATATATTTGTAGACATGAAAACTACTTTGTCACACCTTCCGGATTTGTAAGTTCAGAAAACCCAGGTGCATATAGCAAGGGTAGCAGACCCTATCACAAAGTGTGAATGCATGATTACGCTGACTGCCCCCATTGATCCTGATAGACTGTTCTACACATATGCACCTTGGGAGCCATGCAAATATACTACCATACCTTGTTGACATCATATATCTGTTGTGCTGCCATGCCATCCTGTGCCACTGTATTGCTGCCATGTGTCCATAGTTTTTAGCCTCAAACTCCTGGAACAGAAACATACATAGGTTCGTGACATACCCGTCATTCTGTAACACCACCGCCAGTCCAACATCATGCAATAGAGATACAGAAAGTTTGATATGTAGACATGACACATGTCAACATACAGTACCTGTTGTGGCCGACAACAAGTGGCATGGCAAAACAATACTGCACTACACAAGTACATGTCAAGTAATATAGACACCCTGTGCATCAGACACGTAGTAGCATTTCCCTGAATCAATGGCATGAATGGCAGGGATGTGGCACATGTATCATCACATGCACAGGGTGTGGTGTGGGGGTGCCAGAGGCCTAGGCTGTGGCAAACAGTTGACAGCATGTATGTGAGTCAGGAAGGGGTGCATGTTAGATGAACCATGGAGAGGTACCGTGTGTCTGTTGGTGACCTGCATGTGACAGTGGTGTTTGAGTGTATGCATGTACATAGCCAAGCCCGGTGCTGGCCCTACACATGTGTATGTTGGACAGCTGTGGACTGTACATGGTAGAGTGGACAGTTCACTGTCTCCGGCCATGAACATGGGAACTGACTCTGCCAGGAGTAGCACTGGCACCACTATGCCAAAAGTCATATGCGGTGCTAGTACCTGACGGTGACTGCTGTCTGCTGGAGCTTTGTCCACCAGGGGACCACCCAGGACCATGTGCCCATGGCCTGCCACATCATGGTGTGGACAGCACACTTCCCTCTCTAGTGCTGGAGGTACTGCCACTACAGGAGCGTGACTGTGCACAGCCACATGGGCCCTCGGCAGATGGTGTTGCCGACCTACGTCCACGTGTCCGACACCCAACTACAACCAGATGTTCCGGTACAGACAATGTGCAGTCCAAGACAGATATTGTCTCAGCCCACCATCTGTCCACTGCATCAGTGAACCAATCCAGGCTGTCCTCAATGTGGTGGAGGCAGTCACAGGTGTCAGACTGTGCTGCATCCATAACCCTAAGCATCCATCTGATGTTGCATTCAGAATGTGCCTGTACCTCCATGATGGCCCAAAACATGCACCGAGTGACCCATGATCTCACACCTGTAACAGATGGTGGATAGACAGCAGTCCTCCTATGAGCATCCCTGTCAGTACACCTGTGTGGGACCTCACCTGTTCTCTGGCTATGATCAGTGTCTACACTCACTGATGACATGGCTGCCACACTGCCCTGTTCAATCTTGCTACCCTCTGAATGTCCAATATCTGTCACCTCTGGGGACTGGGTATGTGTGGGCACACTGACTGTGTGCAGTGACAATGGGGGAAGAATAGGGATGTCAACCTCTGGGACAGATTCAGCCCCTAACAACCCCACCTGTGCCTCACTATGGCCACTATTTTCATCAGAGTCCAATGAGACCCTGACATCAGGTTGTGAAGGGGGCAGACTCCAACCCCCCCCCCCGATCACCTGTGAAAACCAAGACAAAAGCAGTACATTACTACCTGCACTTTTGTGTATGGTAAACTACACAGACTCATACAAATTAGGATCCACAACTGCATAACCAGTCTCACATCTTCTCATCTCCACTCCAGTGCACAACAGACAACCTCACACCAACATACACAGACAAGTCAAGCCCTTATAACATGCACTTCAGCCACATCCAGTTAAACTTGCTAGTACAATCTGCCTGTAAGGTATGCAATATGACACTATATATGATAGAACTACACATAAAATCCAGTACACCTATCTTGAGAATGAAATGCCACTGCCTCAGGTATGTACCATCTCCCTTTTATGTTTTAACAGGCATCTGGAAATAATTGCATCATGTATACCAGGCTGTGTAGCTACTCATAACTAAGTGCAAATGTGATGATGGTCATTCAAATACACACATGTGATTACCCAGTTTGTGAACCATAGTTAACTGCTCCAGAATGGAACATACAAATATTCTACTCTGGCTAAATACCACAGTTGTACATAGGGCAGTATGGCAGCCTTTAACGTTTATAGGTAATACATGATCCATAAAAAACAGTATCACACTTACCAGGTACAGGACCATGGACTTTGGCCACACCTGATGGAAGTATGAAAAGGTGAGGGAGAGTTATTGTCAGCACTACCCAATGTTGAAGCACTACATGGTAATATGTGCATATCTCCACACCCTTGTACAAATATGTACAGCCTGCTGTAATGGCTGATACAGTATTACACAAGTGAACACAGTATGCTTACCTAGATGATCCTCTGCTGTGAACAATGTGGCACCAACCTCCATGATGCATGTTGCGATGGATGCCTGGGAGCTGTCATGTGTTCCTAGGTTCATCAGGAATTCCTCTGTAGCAAGAGTGGTTGTTATGTCTCAGGCCCTCCACCAGTGGCAGCACAATCCTTGCCAACACCAGCTGCCTTTCATCATGCAACATTTAGCATTTCTGTGGCCCGATGTCGGGCCTCCTTATAGGTCTTGTCCTGTTGGCCAATCTGACTGACATCCCACACAAGGTCTTCTCACAATGCTGCCCACTATTACTGATTATGTCTCCCCCAGAACAACAGGAGTTGATGGTGCTGTCTCAGTCCATCCACTATTATGTCATTCTCTGCATCTGAGAAGGGAGAAGGGGACATGTCTTCTGTGGTACATGGTTCCTGAAAGACAACAAAAGGGGTACACATTACAGGAAGAGATACATGGACGTCCATTATGTACAGATCCAGCACTCCCATAATGGCCTGCACCATCCACTGCTCCCTCACATGTCATACCCTACAGTCTGGCAACACACTACGTGTATGGATATCACCAAGATAGTAGCAATATTGATGTATTTCCCTGTGTGCCTTGACAGATATTGCTGTATGTTCCTACACCCAGCACTGCAGTCTAATGTGGTGTGTCTCCTACAGGGAAACTCACACTACTATGACATACGGCCACTACCAGACAAATAGCAGTGCGCTAATACAACCACTATTTGGGGACAGTTCAGCAACATCATTGTGCCACAATGACAGAAAACAATGCAATCCTGCTATAGTATATCTTGCCTTTATACCTCTCAACTATACAGATGTTTGCAGAATGTCAAAATGTTTACCTCATAGTGTTGGTCATTTTCACACAACATTGTGGATTTCTGACAAAAGGTCGGCCAATCATTGATAGTTGATGTCAGAAAATACAGACAAACAACTGAGTTTAAGACGTCATACCCTTCAGAACACAGTTATGCTACCGTAATATCTGTTATTATATTCACTTTCTTACTTTATACGAGCAATAGTTACAGTGTCTCTAATTTTGGGCCTTTGTCCCTCCATTAATTATGGCTTTGTTCAGATATCTTGTTGTAACAGATTGACAGCTATGTTAGGCATAGCTCTCAACCTGACGGGGAAAAAATCTAAACAGGATCCTGGACTTATTAGGGACACTTTTAAAATGTTAGACATAATTATGTGAGACAATGACAGACTGAGAGGAAGTGAATTAGTGTACATCGTCTGACATTGCAGGAGTATACACCATTACCTCATGTCACTACGTTTACATGTAATTCACTAGCTTCCCTACAACAGTCAATCATTGTAGGTGAGAATAAGAGGGGCAGAGCTAAGATGTGAGTGGAAATCAAGGATATTTGAGAGGCATGCCTGTAGGTGTAGGACAGCAGAGTATCAATGACATGTCATTACTACAGATGTAAGAAAGACTTTCCACTGTGATCCCTATCTCCCATACCTCCAAACTCCTGTCTGCATCCTCTTATATGGAGAAAACAATTACATACTTTACTGAGTGCAGCACTCCTTTATTGAACTTTGATTCCGGTAATCTTTTGAAAATACGCTCTCTGTGTGAGATAAGTCTCACACAGACTTGTTCCACATAACCAGCTGCTTGCCTTTTTAAGGTACTGCAAATTAGCAGGTAATTACCTCTGCACCAGTTGGTGGCTGTGCTATGCTAACTGCAGCCAAAACAGCTGAATTGCACAATCATTAGCCAATGGCATGCCACCACAGTACAATATATAAGGCCTTCATGTATATCTGTGCCCCTTTTCTCAGCTGTTAAGATGGACATTACTGAGGTGTGGAGACTACAGAATCACAGAGGGTAGGTACCATTACTGTCAACTGTAGACATTTATGCAGTATGTCCACAGTTGTGCCTCATATATGTAGTCTGTGTCCTATGACATTGTGGTCATCTGGCAATTCACGGGTAAACATTGTGGGTTGAGGTCAGTAATGGAAGACACACATTTGAGTTTCAGATGTCATGTTCCTCTGAGTATGCATGGTAATGCAATAGATGTTATTGTAGCAACTTAACCTGTCCCAATCTCTGGACATTTGCCCCCCCCCCAATTAAGTATGGCTGTGTCATGATTCCTTGTGCTAGGAAGTTGGGAGGTATGGTAAGTCTGCAGTAGCCACCTTTACATACAGGTGTGTGTGAACTACAAGCTAGAACACATAGGAGGTAGTGTGAACACTTCAGAGGACAACAAGCTGTACATGTGACTGCAGCAGCTGTGTCAGCTCTGTCGTTATGCAACAGTGCCAATAACAGAGTAGCAGGCGACATATACTTATGCTATATGGATACGTCTTTAGTGTGTCCCCACCTGCAGGTCTTTGACTTGAAAAACTGGATAGTAATTCATTAATTACCAGTAACCTGTGTGGATAAAAATTGCATGACTCTGTCATTCATTGCTCTCTTCACAATAATGTAATTGAACTGCAACACAGGAGTGGATTTGAACCCAGGAATGTGTGTGGCAAAATGTACTGCATGCAAAGCATTTAACATACTGAGCTACAGAAACATTGCTACAGCAGGTGTATTTGCAAGATATATGTGGACACATAAAAGGCTATGACAAACATTTTCTACGTCCATCAGTATGTGCATGGATTTATATGGATGTATTTCTGCACCAGAGTCTCAGTTGAATATGTATTTTGCCATAAATGCCTTAGCAGGTGCCTTTCTACATGTTGTTGTTACAAGAGCACATTTACCTAATATCACAGGCCTCACTTCCATTTTTATGTCTTTGGCTGTCTATTGGTTTATTATTGCAACAGAGTCCAAGGTACACTTCCATTTCTCTCATTAATTTTTGAAACACGCCTAATGACTTTAAGTAACAATCACTATGTTTTGATGAAAACACCTGTTTTAATTAAGATCTGCATGGTGTGGTGGGTTAATGCAGAGTACTTCATTCATCCCCATAACTTTCTGTTTCCTTTTTAGAGTTATCCTAGGTGATAAGCTATGGCTCTTAATATCAGCCTGTGTGAGCCTTGTTCATCTCAAGCATATATTCCTTGAATCAGGAAACTGCAATTACAGAATGCTTATTATGGTTACATTTGATACTGTAAAACTTTCAACAATTTCTCTCAGTTTTTTTTCCTGTAGTAGTGGACATAACTTCATTGACATCTGTTTTCTTATGCAGAAGCCTTTTGGGGGTCCAAATGGACAGATAATAAAATCAGCAAGCAATGGAGAGTACTATTGCTGGAATTGAATTCATCCTTAGGTCTTGGTGAGTACCTTCAAGAGATGGACCCTGGTTTTATTATAGAATCTGACCAAGGAGACACTGATATGTAGACTGTATTTTATACAGCATATATTATGGAGAGGAATAGGTTAAAAAATAAAAAATACACCTCAGTGCACAATTCCCAGGATATAAAAGTACCCAAACCTAGTAGGGCACCGCTACCAGGACTGAAAACAATGACAGTTTAGAATCCTCAAGACACAGAAACACTCCTATAATGGGGTTAGGCAAGGCTCAGGGGTAGCGTGCCCTCCCCCGTATTGTAGAAGGAAGTAGTAGTACACAAAACTGATAGGCCAAAGAAGAGCCATAAAGGTTACAGAGATGACTACTGAGGATAATAAAGAAATTATGTATTGTTACTATTATGCAAGAAGCCCAGAATTTCCAGACAGAAGAAATACAAAAATATTGAGAGAAATTAGAGGAAAGAAAAACACTTGCATAAGAAAAACTGTCAAAAGCTTCAAATGCAAACTTGTGTTCATTAGCACAATAGAGTCATGAAAGACATTATATAGACCAAGAAACACTGGGCCATTTGGGAAAAGAAGCAAATGAGGAAGTGCAAAAATATAAAGAACAAAATTCAGAGATTTTTGAAAAGTATATAAAAGAAATATGGACATGGGAAAGAAGGATAGATCTGATATGGTGGAATAATTATGAAAAGGAGAAAGCCAAATTAATCAATACAAAAAAGTAGCTCCAAAGTTATTCAAAGAGAAATACAGGCAAAGGAATGCAGATCTGGAAAATTTCTGAACAGAAAAAATAAGATCACAAAGGGGGAAACATAGAATAGAAGATTAATAAAGAAGAAGTTTAAAAAAAATAGAAGCAGAAGTTATGGAATACCTGCAAAGTGGAAGATTTAGTGTAGAAAGTCTACCACAGGTTATATCACAGCATGAAGGAATAGTGATTCTGCTAAGTAAGGAGAAACAGGAGCAGCAGGAGACATCTGAAGAAGAAATATCGACATGGGAAAGAAAAACAGAGTTAATATAGTACGATAATTATGCAATGGAGAAAGCAAAATTAATCAATACAAAAAGAGCACCACCAAAGATATGTGAACAGAAATACAGGCAAACGTATCCAGATATGGAAACTTTTACACAACAAAAAATAAGAAAACAAAGAGGGAAAGTAGAAAGGAGGATTAGTAATGGAGAAGTTAACAAAATAGAAACTGAGGTTATGGATTACCTGTGAAGTGAAGGATTTAGTGTAGAAAATCTAACTCCAATAACACTACAGCAGCATAGAATAGTGAATTCCCAAATTAAGGAGAAACCAGCAGAGTGGTAAACATCTTATCAGTTCCCATATGAAGATACTTTGGAGTCTTCAGAAGGAAATCAGTATAACACTTCAGATGGAGTTGCACAGCAAGGCAATGAAATGAAATGAAACTATGACAACACTGATGCAATCAATGTTGTGGAGTGATAGGTCAGTGAATTCCCATATGAAAGAGCAATGGATGACACAAGATGAAACCGAAGAGAACATAATACAGAAAGATGCTATTGAACTTTCTGTAGAATGCCCACAGGAAATGAAGAACAAAGAATGTGCCCTTAATTTAGAAGAAAATTATCTAAGGGAAGAGTTCCTTGAATTCTATATTAAGATCAATGAAAGAAATAGACTACAGAAAGTCAATACGGCACAAAATGTGAGATGTTTGATAAAACAAATTAATACAGTAATTAGGACTGTTCATAGGAACTCATGTGATATACAGTACAGAGTCGATTATCCAAACATCAATTATCCGAAACATCAGTTATACACTTTTCAACCATTCAGTGATTTCAGTGGACAATATAGAATATTTTTCACACACAAGTGGACTACAAGCTCAAAAAACATTCACAAGTAAATGCATATAACATTTAAACAGTCAGACTTTATGATTTTTCCTACCCAAAAACTCTGGAAGCCGTGTATTCCCCATGTGCAGAAAAAACAAGATCTTAGAAGGTTTTTTTTTAATCTGGCTCAATGTATGTTTGATTATTAGAACAGCTTGATTATCCAAACTACCCTAGGTACCAGTTAGTTCAGATAATCAACTCTCTACTGTAACAGAAGTAAATAGGATATATTACAGTCTAGCTAAATTAATCACAGTAAAGGAAAAGAAGGCGAGAAATCAAATGTCATCATGGAAGTATAGAATAGACAAAACTATAAAGCAATTAAGACAAGAAGTGTCATCAATGGACGAGTATAGTAGAGGGAACAGATCAACAAAAATACTTAGAAAGATAGGCATAATAAAAGTAATGTGCAGTATCACAACAGATCAGGATTTATTATATACTACTGCAAATAATAAACTAAAGATATCAGCACAAGCAGAAAAAACCTAGAATATATGCAGATAAATATAAAGGAAAAGGACAAATTGATCAATTTATTGATGATCCAAAAAGGTTTTATAGAGAATTGAGAAACAAGATAAAAGTAATTGAAACACTACCCCCAAAAAAGAAGAAATAGACACATTTTGGAGAAATATCTATGAAGATCCTTTGGAGCATAAGAAAGATGTTGAATGGATAGAAGAAATAAAAGAAAGAATAAGAAGTTAAAATGTGTAGAATTTGAAATGGAATGAAATGGAGAAACTGAAACAAAATTAAGAAAAGTTCCCAATTGGAAAAACCCAGGCACAGATGCAGTACTTCTGGCTAAAAGTATTAACATCATTACATGAATATTTAGTACTAGTAAGAGGTATACATATGCATACCCCTAACAGACGCCAACCTGGTTAACAACAGGAAAAACAATGCTCCTCCTTCAGAGTGAACCTGCAAGATATCTTAAAAACTATAGACCAATAACTTGCCTTCTAACAATGTATAAACTATACACTGGAATTGATGCCAATAGAGTTTATAGTCATTTAGAAGTAAACTCAATTATATCAATAGAACAGAAGGGTAACACAAGAAAATCATATGGAACAAAGGATCATTTGTTGTTAAATAAAGTCATAATGGAGAACTGTAAAAAGCGTAAGAATCTAAGTATGGCATGGACTAGAAAACAGCATTTGACAGAACCCAGCATACATGGATAAAAGAGTCCTTACAAATGTGTAATATACACTGATTGATTACATATTAGTGAACATGAAACAGTGGCAAACCACTTTTTCAATTAAGCCATGCTAAATGGCAAATTATTATTCCAGGGATAAAAATTCAAAGGGGGATATTCCAGGGTGACTCTTTGTCACCACTGCTCTTTTGTCCTGCCTTCAACCCATTAAGCTGTCTATTTAACAGATTAGGTCATGGCTACAATTTGACTAACAGAAAACAATACTCATCTTCTTTTTGTAGATAATTTTAAACTATACAGTTCATCAGATGAGAAACTGAAAGCACAACTACAAGTGGTCAAAACTTTCTCAGATGATATAAGAATGTCATTTGGTCTTGATAAATGTGCAAAAGCAACCTTTAAAGCAGGAAATCTGTAGCACCAAGAAAATATCAGTTTGGGACAGGAATGTGACATAAAACAACTTGAGCAAGAGGAAGTTTATAAATATTTGTGATTTGATGAAGGATCAACAATTAAACATGAACAAATGCAAATAAAACTTACTAAGGAATATTTTAGAAGACTAAAATTAATACTGAAAACAGCCTTGATATCTAGGAACAAAATTCAGGCAATAAGCCAATTTGGCACTTATTTTCAAAAAGACACAAAATTCTCTCCAAAAAGCTCTTATTTAATAAAATACAGATGCTAAGAGAATTCTGTGTTTTATTAAATAAGAGCTTTTTGGAGAGAATTTTTTGTCTTTTTGAAAATAACAGCTTTTTGGGATATCTGGCAGTGTGTGGTTGCTTTCTATAAGTGGTCAAAACTTCAACAATGAACACGTCACTTTTGTGAAGTTTTATTTGCATTTGTTCATGTTTAATTGTTGAATTTTGTGCCCTTGGGAGGGTTGAGAGGGTAGCCTAATGGTTAAGGTGTTTGCCTTACAAACACAAGGTGCAGGGTTTGAGTCTGACATGGGATAATTAGCTAGGCTTAAAAAGGCTCCCAAGAGCAGTTAGCTTCATATAAATCTATGAATATCATTTTGAACTGTGGTATTGAATAAACCAATTTGGTCTTCTTGTCCTAACTTACAGATTTGGAGTGACTGACTGACCCCAAAAGGTATTTGATCAATTAGACAGGAAAACAAGAAAAATGCTTCATGCTTATCAAATGATTTATAAAAATTAGTGTATACCAAGATTACATTTTCCCCATTCCTAAGGAGGTATAGGCCTCCGTGAAATTGATTACATGTATAGATCTATAATCATGGGACTCCATACATATCTGCTAACCACACAAGATCCAAATGTAGTGAAAGTTTTAAAACATGAGGAGAATAAGTGTAAGATGACTTTCCTGCTTAATTTAGCAGAAGCATATAGGTGTCAAGTGGGAATGGAAATCAAACCCAAAATAGATAAAAATCAGGCAGCCATTGGATGTGCCAAAAAACAGAAGAAGGAATATAAGGTGAAGGATCAGATAAGAAGTCAAGAAATGTGGAAAATGCATAAATATAGTTGCAAGTAAAGAAAACTCTTGGAAAAACCTCATGTCGATCAAGACTGAACTCAGGAATGCTTAAGGAGAGGTGAATTTAAACCAAAAGATGAAATGTTGATATTGGCAGCCCAGGATAGTGGACTTTGTACACAGTGGTTCAGAAAGTTCATTGATCATGTCTGAGAAATAGACAAATGCAGGTTTTGTAAACAGAATTGGAAACGATTGCATATCTTATTGCTGGGTGTGATACACTAATGGCAGAAGGAGTGTATACTGAAAGGCATAATGTGACAAGACTGTTGCATTGGGAATTGCACAAATATTATAATACTGAAGTAGTTGAGAAGCATTGGAGCCTTGAGCCACAAAGCATTATAGAAAATTATGAAGTTTATATCACATGGGATTGCCAGTTATCACCATTTCAAAAATAGATAAAGGAAAATCCAGATACAGTAGTCCAAGAAAAGATGACAAAAGTAGCACTGATCATTGAAATTGCTACACCCAGTGACTATATTGTCTTACATACAGAGAGACAGAAAGTCAGATTTATAGGCAGAAATAAGGGAAATGTGGAAGAAGGATACCAAGACAGTTTCAACAGTAGTAAGAGCAATGGGATTTATAAAAAAGAACTTATTATCATACTTAGATATATTACCGATACATGTAACTCCATATGAACTGCAGAAGGAGTCAATTCTGGGCACATTGTACATGCTGCAAACAGCACTTCTGGCTAACATTAAAGATTGATACAATACTAATTTCATGAACTTTAATCATACTTTCACTTATGAATGGGATCTATTCCCACCAAGGTACTAGAAACTCAAAAGACTTGGTGAAATTAAACCAAGAGAAACCTAACAGGGTCTGAATAGAGAGATGATAAAATCAGCAAGAAAAGGAGAGCAGTATTGCTGGAAATGAATTCATCCTGAAATCTTGGTGAGGACCTCCACATGGTGTACCCTGTTTTCACAAAATCTCACCAAGATGACAATATGTAGACCGTATTTTATACAGAAGAGTTGCTTGATATAATAGAGATGGATAGACATAGTAAGATCAATGAAAAAAATAGACTACAGAAAGTCAACAGGACCCAAAATGTTAGAAGTTTGATAAAACAAATTAACACCATAATCAGGACTGTTCATGGAAATTCATGTGATATAATCAGAAGCAAAAAGGATATACTATTGTGCAGCTAAATTGATAATAGACACAGTCTTACCACAAAAGCACAGGACAGAAAGGGAAAGGAAGGGGAGAAATCAAATGACATCATGGAAGTATCGAATAGAGAAAACTATAATGACAAGAAATGTCACTGTTAGAAAAGTATAGAAGAGGAAACAGATCAACAAAAATACTCAAAAATATAGATGTGATAAAAGAAACATGCAGTATCAGAACAGACCAGGATGTATCACACACTATAGCAAATAATAAACTAAAGATATCAGCACAGACAAAAAAACTTAGAAGATATGCAGATAACTATAAGGGCAGAGTACAAAATAAGCAATTTATTGATGACCCAAAAAAGTTTTATAGAAAACTGGAAAACAAGGCAAAAGGAATAGAAACACCACCAAAAAAGGAAGAAATAAAAACACTCTGAAGAAATCCTGTAAAACATATGAAAGATGCTGAATGGATAGAAAAAGTCTAAGAAAGAATAAGAAATTCAAAAGTACAGGATATGAAATGGGATGAAGTAACAGTCAGAGAAATTGAAACAAAATTAAGAAAAGTTCCTAATTAGAAAACCTCAGGCCCAGATGCAATACTTAACTTCTGGCTAAAATTATTTACATCATTACATGAAGATTTAGCCATGAATAAGAACTATTTATATGCATGCCCAAACAAAGCTGACCTGGTTAACATCAAGAAAAACAATACAAATATCCTAAAACCTATAGACCAATAACTTGCTAGCTGATAATATATACACTACACACTGGAATTGATACGGATAGAGTTTATAATCATTTAGAAGAAAACTTAATTATGACAATAGAACAAAAGTAATATGGAACAAAGGATCATTTGTTGTTAAAGTCATAATGGAGAACTGTAAAAAGGCAAATAATCTAAGTATGGCATGGATATACTACAAAAAAGTATTTGAAGGCATCCCACATTCATGGATAAAGGAGTGCTTGCAGATGTATAAGATAAACCCTACATTGATGGATTACATTACAGTGACCACAAAACAGTGGCAAGCCACTTTGCATCTAAGCCATGATAAAGGAAAAATTATTATCCCAAAGATAAAAGTTCAAAGGGGGATATTCCAGGGTGACTCTTTGTCACTGTCTTTCCTTTAATCCATTATGCTGACTACTTAAAAGACTTGATCATGTTTACAATTTAAACAGACTAGTGTAATGACTTATCTTCTGTTTGTCGACAATTTAAACTGTGTAGTTCATCAGATGAGGACCTGAAAGCACAACTGCAAGTGGTTAAAACTTTATCATATGATATAAGAATGTGATTTGGTCTTGACAGATGTGAAAAAGCAACATCTAAAGCAGGAAGGCTGCAGCACCAAAAAAATGTCTGGGACAGGAATGTGATAAAAAGGGACTTGATCAAGAGGGGATGTATACATATTTGGGACTGATGAAGAACTGACAATGAAACATGAACAAATGTAAATAGAACTCAGTAAGGAATATTTTGGAAGATTAAAATTAATACTGAAAACAGCCCTGACATCTCGGAACAAAGTCCAGTCTATAACCCAATTTGCTCTTCCTGTTCTAACTTGCACTTTTGGGGTGATTGATTGGCCCCAAAAGGTATTGGATGCGTTGGACAGGAAAACAAGAGAAAAGCTTCACACTTATCAAATGATATATAAAAATCAGTGTATACCAAGAGTATATTTTCCTCATTCTGAAGGAGGTATAGATCTGCAATTGTAGGACTCCATGCATGTCTTCTGACTTCACCAGATCCAAACATAGTGAATGTTTTAAAACATGACAAGAACAAGTCTAAGATAATTTCCCTGTTTAGTTTAGCAGGTTATCAGTGTCAAGTGGAAATGGAAATCAAACCAGAAGTAGGCAAAAATCAGACAGCAAATGAATGTGCAAAAAAAAGACAAAAGAAAAAAATATAAGGAGAAAGATCAGATGAGAAGGCAAGAAATATGTAAAAGGCAAAATATAGTTTCAAGTACAAAAAAATCCTGGCGCTACCTCATGTTGGTCAGGATCTGACACATTAATGGTCAAGTAGAGGTGAATTTAACCAAAAAATGGTTAATATTTGCTGCCCAGGATAGTGGAATATATATATATATATATATATATATATATATATATATATATATATATATATATATATATATATATATATGCACATTAGCTTACAAAGTGCATTAAAAGTGTGGGAGAAAGAGGCAAATGAAGGTTCTATAAAACAGCTGAGAACCACTGGAAATATGAGCCATAAAGCACTACAGAAAATTATGTTTATAGCCCATGGAATCAACCATTGCCTACCTTTCAGGAAATAGATGTGAGAAAAACAGATATGGTAGTCCATGAAAAGAAGACAAAATTAAAATTCATCACTGAAATTGCTTCACCCAGTGGTTACAGTGTCTTACATACAGAGAGACACAAAGTCATAAAACACCATTATTTTAAGGCAGAAATGAGGGTAATGTGGAAGAAGCATATCTGTAATGTTCCAATAGTAGTAGGAGCAATGACTCTCACAAAAAAAGAATTTATAGTCTTATTAAGATATGCTACACAGGTACATGTAGCTCTATATGGATTACAGAAGGATTCGATTCTGGACACATTGCAGGTGCTGCAAAAACAATTTTTGTTAACATTAATGATTGAAACAATACTAATGTCATGAACTTTAATCCTACTTTGACTTAGGAATGTGGTCCATTCCCATCATGGTACTAGAAACCCAAAAGACTTGGAGAAATTAAACCAAGTGAAAAACCTAACATGTACTTCTTTTATATGGTTACTGGGTTGTCTCCTAGTCAGATACAGTAATAAATTATAATTGAAATGACTCCACTAAGATCATTAAAATCTCTTCTTTTCTATTCAGAAGCTGTTGTAATACTGTACATTTATTTATTTATGTTAAGATGTGTTTTCTCTATGATTAAAAAAACAGTAGGTTCAATATTTTTAACTAGATTTCCATTTACAGTTTGCATCTCGGAATACAGAAACGATCCGATAAACAAGCAGCATAGTTTGTTATTAAGTCTATGGAGTCCCTCTTTTTCTGAAATAAAAAGAGTTTAGTGGGTACATTTCCCTTTCACTTCCCATTCCCTTGCAGAACCAGCTCTGGCCATTCATGAACAATGAGCAAATATTCCGCTTTTCAAAATGTTTACACGCAAATGCTGAGCATCTATAATTATCATTCAGAGCTGTCTAAAGAACAATGCATCACTGTAGCAGTTCTATTAAATGTTTTACGCTTGTGCTATCCTTTCCTGAATGCTGAAGCTTGTATTAAGATGTGGAACTGACTTTATGTTGTCTGGTCCTTATTAAAATGTCAGCCTAACATTGTTTTGTCTGAGGAACTTAAATATTTTACCCTTCAAAAAATTCGAGGCAATTTCATTCTGTATAACATAAAGAATTGCAAATAAGACTGCCACAAAGCAATCCCTATAACCATTTTGTGACTTTGTAGTGTGAATGATTACAAGGTCCAGTTTTCAGTTTGGCTAAGGATATATACATGTAATTTTCTCCTGTAATAATGGAACAGTTGCAAAATAATCAACCTGTAACAGCAATAACTAATCATTGTGCTGTAATTTGAAGCAGGATGTATTGTTAATGCTTTTCTAATGGCAAGTTTCTCAAAGCTAGACTACAAAATAAAAGTGATACACCCTGAACGTGCCTTTCAATTTGTCTGGCACCAAGATGAACATATGCATTAATATCATTAAATTAGATGGAAGGGGACTCTCTAATGGAACATATCAGTAACACCCAACACATTTGTTACTTTTAGAAGTCAAGACAAAGCCTATTATTAACAATACTTTGGAAAGGATTACATCTACAGGGATTGCATAATAGATAATTTAAAGGACCTGCAGCATGTAGTGTCTAAAATTGTAAAGATGCATTATATCTCAGAAAATCATAAACAGCCCTTCTAAAATATTAACAACTGGTACATTTTATGTAATTCATGCGCATGACTTATCTGCTGTTTGTGTATTATTTTTTTTTAACAGTTAATTTTGCTAATGCTACCACTGTGTAATACTGACGTCTTAATGCAACAGTACTAAAAACAAAAAAATTCAAAATGAAGTGACATTTAACAGATATCAAAAACATCAGTATGTTTTTAATTTCATTTTGATTTGTGCAATTCATAAACTGATAAGAAGGACATTGATACTTTCTTTTTTCTCATCCAAGGAAAATATGGTAATACTCATCCATATAAAACTTTAAAACAATGAGTGATACTAGTCATCTGAAGTCTGCCGTCAATGTTTTGCATTAGTTATGATTGTTTTTGTGCTAAACATAAGAGATATGGAGAAGGTTTTATAAAGAATAAACATGCAGTTGTGCAAAAAGGCACCACTGTGCATGCATAGATGTGTTGCACAACTCAATGACCATTCCTGCTCATCTCTGATGTGTCGGGCTGCACTACTATGATACAACTGGCCCACACTGTATAACTTTCATGGTATTGTGAGCAGAGGACCAAGGCTTATATCTGGAATGGAGTTTTGGTACATGCCTTCTGCCTGTAAACTTGCTGAGTCAATGAAGCAAGACAAACCTAAGACATAATCATCTCATTCTGCACCAGAAAAAAAGTAATCACATATCTGCTATTCATAGCTCTCAACATCTTAGCACAAGAAATCTGGACAAAGTTATAAATAAAAGTGGGATAAATGCTCCAAAATAGGGACAATTCATAAATATTGCTCTTACAAGCTTAGCAAATTGATAGAATAACAGGTTTTGCATTAGTGTGAATTTTATGATGGACACAAAGTCTGAAACTCAAATGTGTGTCATCATTTTCTCACTTCAGTCTTTAATGATTTGCCACTAATTTGCCAGAAAAACACATTTTTTTAAAAAATGGACCAAAAATATGAGGCAAAAATATGGGCATTCTGCAAAAATCTGTACAGTTGAAAGGCATGCTACTATTACTGGGAAATATTTCATGCTGTCAAGAGTGACTAACCCTATTACATACAGTATATATATAATAACTACAAGTGACTAAATGCAAACAGAAAATGGGGTGGCAAAAGTGGGAGAAATGACTGTAGAATATATGATAAGAAAAAGAGGCAAAACACTTGAACATAGCACTGTAAAGATAAACAGTGATGGATATACATGCAAAAGGATAGATGTCAAGGAACAGGCACAGACCTATAGAGGGTGGACATATAATGGTGGTAGAGTTGGACCATGACACTAGGTAGGGCATCACACCTGGCATGGGATTGTGAGGGAATCTGGCTGCAGGGACTGTCAAGGCAGATGGGAATCTTCTGTATATAGAGGACATGCAAAAGCAGGAGCCTCTTGACCCACCAGTGTCCTGACAGTAGGGGTCCAGACATTACCTGACCAAATTAGTCCCTAACCTGACATTCTACCACTGCCTTAATCAGAAGCTGCAGCTGTAATTGTGTCACAGGATAGATGACAGGACTGCCAAACACAGAGAGGTTTAAAGGTCACCTAGAGAGGAATTCGTATCCCCTCCAGAAGATACAGAATATTCCATATAATTGGGAAGTTAAGTAAATATGCATGGGTCTCTTCATTATTGTTAGCCTCAGATACACCTGCATAGTGCAGACTCATTGAAAAGCTGAAATAACTTACATACCTGCTGCACATACACTCCCCACCAAATCAGATATCGATCCTATCCATCCTGTTGTGCTGTTATTGTACTGGGTATTTTCCTATGGCATCTCACCGTATTAAGTCAGAAACTTTCCTGAACTATACACAATACAACTACAGGACTTTACATTACATGTATACAGCAGGAAATGCTTGCCATACATTTCAGGGTGCATTCTTTGCACCTCTGCTTTCTACTCCTGTATATGCTCAGGCTTGTAACACCTCAAGTAATTTTACCTGTTCCTGCATTGTGTATCAGGGAGATGGAGGCTCAGGTAATAAGAGGCATTCACCTTCTTAGAAGATTCATCATAAGGATGCTGGAGTTGTTGCCTAATGTCCCTTTAAAAGAGGTACAAGAAGAACTTTGGCTCCTTCACACACCCTGCCAGAGCTCTGTTCCTGCTGCTAGCAGCCATCTTTGCTATATAACAATGCCTTTATCTGAATAAAGATGGCAGATGTGCAAGACACATGAATGCCCAAGAATCGTGTGTCACCCAAAGTTCCCTTTTCAGGTAGCCAATATGTAGCCACACGGAATACACATGTGCTAGATTTGGCATGTTGTTGTTGCCATCCATGGATTGTGGATTAAGAAACATGCACAAAAGCACAATTAGATGATTCAGAGTTGTTTTTGCAGGAAGACCTCATTTGTCTATATAATATGCACATGGGTATAGAACTACATAGTTTGGAAGTAGTCGCCATTACTGTCACTTTCATGTAGAGATACGTTCATGTAGATAACTGGATTTTACTGGTAGGGTATATGTTTCGCACTCTGACATTTGCTCTTAAATATTAGAGTCAAGATGGAAAATAGGCATGTTACCTAGGTGCATTCCTGTGGGGCATCACTGTTCTATTTTTTATTGCCCAAAGTGCCTAACCGGTGTGTTTGAGAACACCTGAATTAATTCACTTGATATATGGATTAAAATTATCATTGTATCCTTGGTCTTTGTTTACAGTAACAATGTTCTGCTTCACCTGCTCTGAAAGCAGACATAGGCTGATTGTGTATATGTGAAACAATTGTACAGCAGTAGGAACACTTCAATCATATTGAATGGGCTAACAATGGTGTGTGGTGCCTGCCCCGGTGGCATAAATGGGTGAATTGCTTGGGGCTCAGTTCACTTTACTTTGGTGGATCCAACAGTGAGGAAAAGGTATAATACATGGGGCACCATGTACACATATGGTAATATTGCCTACACACCTTGGGAGGTTAATGAAATATCATGCCATGTTAGCAGACAATGTAACAGGCCAATAAAAATACTACTGTGCTGTCATGTAGCATGTCTGATATGGCCATCTGACTGTGCATGTGTGTCAATGTATACAGGTAAATCCACACTACCTGTGCACCTTTCCAAACAAATTACAGTATGTATTCCTATATGTTATGTCTAAACATGCAACAGCATGGACAGAAGAAGAAGAAGAAGAAAAAAGATGTTGGAAAATTACAGTAATGCTGAAAATGATATTCTGCCACAGGTCATCAACTAGCATGGACTAAAGCTGGTGGGGAAAGTCAGTGGTGTCCAGGCCTTGAGGGACAACATGTAGTAGTCAAGCTGCAGGACATAAATGCTGTGAGTGAGTACAGTCACAGCTTGACCTAATTTAAACATTGCTTTATGTATATAATAAGCCATGACAAAAACAAGCAAATTAAATTGTGAGGGAGAGATCCAAATCAGGGGGTTGGCCACCAGGGTCAGCAAGGTTTGTTGACATTGAGGAGTTCCTAGTGTTCATGCAAGGTTGATGCATCCAAAAGAATCTGTAGGAGTGCTGGCACTGAGCTGGCAAAAATATATGCTGTGTCATTTGGAAAGAGACAGATAGTTAATAAGTCCTTTTTATAACATTTTATTAGACATACTAATTGCTGCATGCCAAAGCTTCCACAGGCACATCTGGTATGCAAAATATTTATGCTACCCCATAAGGTAAGGTTGAGTATAATGTAAATATATATAATTCCACACAAGGCCTAAATGCCAAATGGCCACCATTGTAGCTTATGTCAATGTGTTCACAATTGTGTTGTTTCTGGTATGTTTCTGAATGTGTTAGTGGTGATGGGCATCATATAAAAAGGACTGAGGCTATACACAGGACTGATGTCTGCAACGCCAGTTAGTCCAGCAATGGTGAAATTAGAAAGATCATGATTTACAGTTTGTGTCACTACACAACATAAGAAAGCTCAAGCAGGTAAAAATGAGCCAGGTCAAAGAAATCAAACAATAAAAGAACAGAATACCTGCTCCAGTTCATGTAGAAGATGTTTTAATAAATATCCTTATACAAAACACAAGCTTTCACACCCAGTGCTTCATTGGGTAAGTTTAACTTGGGTGCATGCTCTACTGCTGTGTTTTGTGTAGCCACAGAGCCTGATACTCTTTTGTGGAGGATATTGCTGTTACATCAGGAGGTACTGTTAGCACAGCTAGCAGGAATTTTGTAAATCATTATATGCCACTTCTGAATATCAAACTGATTTATACAAGAAGCTTGTGTTACAAATGTAATACATCTATATGTCATGCGTATATCAAACTGATTTCTACAGATGTTTGTGTTGAAAATGTATTTGTAAAGTGTTTGTGTTTGAAATGTATCCACAGTATGCCCTACTGAAGAGAACAGAAATGCACATGCACTATTGCAACTGTTTATATAAGCTTTAATAGTGGAAACTGGAAGGTTAACCTAAGTCCAACAAACTTTAAAATATATCTGAAATTAAATCAGTTTATGGGCTGGGCCATAAATATGCTATCTCACAGGTTTCAATGCAGCCAGATACACAATGTCTGTACTAGGACACTTTCTGTATTGTCTTTGGAGTGAACTAATTACTACTCAGCAAGCATGGAAGTATGAAATTGTTTTATGACTTCCAGCATATGCCACAGATCAGAGCAAAAGCCCTTGTGTGTGCATTTTTACAGGTAGGCACTAAATCCTGCCAGCTTCCAACAATGGGGGGGGGTTACATGGCAATTAGAAGTGAGATTACTCGAAGTGATGTCATTCTGCAAGCTAACCCAGAAGTAATATTTTAGATATTATTTCGACAAGTCTCTTAGTGAGACAGAGCATTCTGTATTCTTAGGCTTGATAACAAGAAAGACCATTCACCATATCATCTGCCTTGCTCTTCTAAGTAAGTAGTGAATAATAATTATCTTAGATCCAGTTAGGAATATAGTGAAGCTTAGTTTAGATATTTTCTTTATTTGTATGAGCCTGTCCTTCAATGTTATTTTAAATATTTCCTGCAATTTTACACCCTGATGTCACTGTGAATATATAGTTAGAATTTTCTTCTCATTTACTATTTATTATTAAATATATTTAAACCTTTCATTGTGTCTGACCTTTGTAGAGATATTTAAGTTTTGAGAGTATTTACATATTTATTTGGTGAGAATGTGTTGGCCACGCCTAACAGTCTTGCTCTTGGTCAAGCTACCATTTGTATTAATATTAATTTCACTCATTATATTGGGTACCCTTGGAAGAGCTTCAAGGTGGGTAGTGAGAGTGTCTGGTAGCAATCATAACTACCTTATAGTCTGGGCAGAAAGAGGCATAGCTAGTAAACCTGTGCTGGCCTTTCCCAGTTGTTAGTGTGTGTGTGTGTGTGTGCGTGTGTGTGTGTGTGTGTGTGTGTGTGTGTGTGTGCATGTAAATCAAACCTCAAGGAGTATGTGTGTCAGCTACTTGGGTAGTGACATGAAGCACTGGTTTGACAGAGAGGGTGCTGGAGGTCTTGGCTTGGATACTCAGCTGAGATTTCAATTCTGTAGCTGTGCCAGTGAGGAGTGTTATTGGGGAACTGGAGAAAGAGGGAGAAACCAGCACCAGACTGACTGTGTTCCCCATGTGCTCTTAACTCATTCACTCCAGAGCAGCTCAGAAAATGCTGCCTGCTTACTTCCACCATAGGAACAACAGTGCAGCCTGTGCTCATTTTCAGAAAATCCATTTGTAATACCATGCAGAAAAGAAATGTTCATAACTTTTTAGCTAAAAGAGCTAGACTAAAAATGTAAATGTGAAAGTTGTTCAGAAGACACTGTCCTTTCCAACAGTGTAAATGTTAATAATGACTTTAATATGCACTATCAACATTTACACTGTCCTTTCCAACAGTGTAAATGTTGATAGTGCATATTAAAGTAATTATTAAATATTTGGCAAGCAATGCTGATATTGTGCATATTGTTACCTTTTTGGCAACACAAAGCACTATATATTGGTCAATGTACCATGTAGACCCATAAAATTTGTATTTAATTTGTTTGTATGAATGTTAACTTTAAAATGATACCTTAACCATTACTGTGTGATGCTCCTTTACAGAGATATTCACAGAAATATGATTAATATAATAATTATCATAATTGATAAATAAGCAAGACATAATATCGCATCACCTGTAACAGACAGAGGCTACATATCGGTGTACATGTTGTGTGGCTCAATGTCAGCTTCAAAATGATGCATCATTTGTGTCATCACCATGATCCCTTGCAAAGATATGGGCATAATAATGAGCAGTATTGGAAATGTATAATTGTCATAATCCTGCAAGAGTAAACAAACTGTAATATCTGTATAGGTGTACAGTGCACAGACACAGTTCTTTTGCCATGTTGTAAGGAGTAACACTGTCTTCAAAATGAGGTATTACTTGGCACACTGACATGTTCTCTTGCAAAGTTATTTACCAAAATATGAAAAAAAATCATAATTTCCACGACATAAGTCCGAAACAAACTTTGATATCTGCACATGTGTATAACATACAGGCCCTGTCCTTTTACTAAGTTGCAACTATCAATACTGTCTTCAAAATGAGGTATTACTTAGCACATTCAGATGCTCCCATGCAAAGTTATTTACCAAAATATGAAAAAAAAAATCATAACTTCCATAACCTAAGTACAAAACTAACTTCAATATCTGCACATGTGTACAACATACAGGGACACTTCTTTTACCATTTTGCAACTATAAATACTCTTTTCAAAATGAGGTATGACTTAGCACATTCAGCTGCTCCCTTGCAAAGTTATTTACCAAAATATGAAAAAAAATCATAATTTCCATAACCTAAGTCTGAAACAAACTTTAATATCTGTACATGTGTACAACATACAGGCCTTGCTTTTTTACCCTGTTGGAACTATGAATACTGTCTTCAAAATTAGGTATTACTTAGACTGGCATGCTTCTTTGCAAAGTTATTTACCAAAATAGGAAAAGAATCATAATTTCCAAAAGTCCAAAACAAACTTTGATATCTGCACATGTGTACAACCTACAGGCCCTGTCCTTTTACCAAGTTGCGACTATCAATACTGTCTTCAAAATGAGGTATCACATAGCACATTCAAATGCTCCCTTGCAAAGTTATTTACCAAAATATGAAAACAATCATAATTTCCATAACCTAAGTCCTAAACAAACTTTGATATCTGTACATGTGTACAACATACAGGCACACTTCTTTTACCATTTTGCAACTATAAATACTCTCTTCAAAATAAGGTATGACATAGCACATTCAGATGCTCCCTTGCAAATTTATTTACCAAAATATGAAAAAAAATCATAATTTCCATAAGCTAAGTTCAGAACAAACTTTGATATCTGTACATGTCCTCAACATAAAGGTGCAGTTATTTTATCATGTTGGAACTATCAATATTTTCTTCAAAATAAGGTGTTACTTAGCACATTCAGATGTTCCCTTGCAAAGTTATTTACCAAAATACGAACACATCATAATTTTCATAAACAGAGTCCTAAAAAAACTGATATCTGTACATGTGTATAGCATTCAGACCCAGTTGTTTTACCATGTAGACACACACAGTTGTAAACATACACATTTCATTTGGGCTGTTTTCAAGCCATCAGCCTCTTACACCATGCAGAAGTGCTCACCTTCCTGACTGCAACAAATTGTAATGTGCAATAACTACATGCATAATAACTACATTATATCCCATGAGTAATATGGCATCACTTGAGAGCATGTTTTATAGTGTTGCACATTTTTCCAGTACGCAATGAAACAACATATGAACCAATCATAACAAAACTGCCCAAGTCAGGAAATTTCAACTATAAAAGGACACATGAGCTTCTGTCATTGCAGTCCACCAATATCAGTCAATATGCTCAATCTCTGTAAAATTAAACTAAATAATTCCACATGTAACTAATGCAAAAGTTGCTGCTAGCAAACAACTGTACATTTCAATGTTTCATCTACAAATTCAATGCCTGCTGGCACACTGGTAATATTGCAATAGGGAATGGATGGAAAACTGAAAACAGGTTCATAGTTACTAGGTATGTCATGTACAGGAGGGACAAAGACACACACACACACATACACACACACACACACACACACACACACACACATACACACACACACACACACGCATATATAACTATTTACAGCTGTATGAATGAAATGTACAATTATTCAGCTATGCATGCAATATTAAAATCTCATGACATCACATTACAGTTTCACACTAAGTACCAGACATTATCCCTATTCTACATTATGAGGTTAATGAAGAGATGCTCAGTTATACACATCTGGGTGCCACATGAGGCTTTAACTATCTTGCATGCCCAAAAGGGGCTACAGCTTAGTTCTGATGACATGTGCATCCTTCCATGCTCATGCTACTCTTTGTATATACTTTAGCAATAGCGTCTTCCTCCTGCAAGTCATGAAACCAAGGTCTGCCTCAGCAAGCCACCTAGCTATTAAAAAGTGGTTGTGGCAGGTTAAAGAGCTGAGAGGACATTACAGGGGGATGAGGCCTCACCTCTTCCAGGCAGGAAGCCCAGCTTGATCACCTGCTGCAATCATGCAGGCAGGTAGTTACCAGCCTGATGGGCCACAGAATAGCCATCACCATCCCCTACCTGCAGCACATAACAGATGTTCTCAACTAGCAGGCCCCTGTCATTAGAGTAGGGTGTAAGCCCTGTCATTGGCCACTAATAAATCCATAACACCTTCTTGTCTGACTTTACATCTCTCTTCATCATGGTTCGCATTCAGTATGCTGCCCATAACTGCTATCCACGTGTACCTGCATCCCATTATGTCACAATCCACCACTTGTGCTGTGTCCATGCTCTCCTATTTACCTATCCATCCACTCTCTCTACATATGCAGACACAAAGGGTACCTATCTTGTTGCATCTGCTGAACAATGCATAAAGACAACATTGAATGTAAATATCTGACATTAACAACAGTTGTTACCATCAGATATTTACACATGTTTGTCTTCTTTAACACGGTTTAAAAAATGCTCAGAAATCTAATAATATGTGCAGGCTGTTTGAGCAATGTCAATAAATTAAACAAGTGAAGTAAAAAAGAAAACTGCATTTTAATGGAGATGGCGAAGTCGGAACTGAAAGCCATCAGAACTGCAAACTGAACAGCAAATGGGATTAATTTGAATTGCGTAAAATGAAACTGCAAAAGAAAATATGCTTACATCCAGCAAGTGTGGCACTGGATGGACGCAAGTTTACTGGCACACAATATAAAAGGTGCAATTGTCAATAACCCTTCCATCTTCTTATCCTCAACTTCAAACTGTGTTAGTATTGCCTTCTCTATGATGCAGTGCACCACATGTACAAACAACTTCTATACACTTCGAATATCAAAATATACATACCTTATATCCCAAGTTTACCCTTCTGCTCACAACACCCTTACCAAAGTATAGCTATAAAAATAATGACTATTCTACTGTGGCCACAGTGGTAACCTTATGTAAAATTGGCACTTGCCATTTTATGGTGGACCAAAAAAAACTGTGAAGGTTACCTGTTACTTATCTGCAGTCTCTAAATTTATTACAATTAATTGTTCTGTGAACAGGTCTGGGCTATGGCAAATACTGAAAGTGAGTACTTATCCGTTTATCACATTAAAAAAAAAAGAACCAGCTCTCCCATT
This sequence comes from Protopterus annectens, assembly GCF_019279795.1. Classification (NCBI taxonomy): domain Eukaryota; kingdom Metazoa; phylum Chordata; order Ceratodontiformes; family Protopteridae; genus Protopterus; species Protopterus annectens. The sequence continues at coordinate 304,107,489 of NC_056730.1, read as the reverse complement.
ATCTAACAAAAATTAATATGAACAAGGTCAGCAAACAAATCAAAACCCCATTTCAACTGGCATTTCTAAGGCAAATGAGAATGTATTCAAAGAGGTATAACAATGAAAAAATTGTAATAAAAGCCAATCTACGATTACCATGTCTTTTTCAACAAAGCAAAGCACTCCTTGCCCAAAACATAATTAGTTAAATGGCCTTCTTAACCATAGCTGACAAATAATAAAGTTTGTGTATCATAATATGGTAGTCAGCAAGTTATAAGAACAAAAACTGCCTTGAACTGTCGAAGGTAATCTTGAACTAGTGCCATCCAATCAGTCTTACTGCATGTATGTTCATTGGGTGAGACTGTTGTGCTTCTTCAGATTTATGATTACTTTTTCAATCTTTTCCTTTAGTTAAAACATCTAAACCTGAAAAAGCACAGTACTTCCATATAAAAAGATGTTCTCTAAAAATAATTGGCTGTCAAGATTTAAATAACTAGTATGTTTTCCTAACGTTCAACTAAGATGTTTGTCTCCCCCATAAACTGAAAGATAGTGGTACACTCCAAAGTATATATATAAATGTCTAGCTAACGCTAGATGTAGTCAAATTCACTGTGTTATGATTGCATGGTGTAGTCTTTGGCAGTTTGGTGTTGGTATTTTTGAGCTAAACAGAAAGCACCCTACAGAGACCAACTAAGTGATCGTATGTGTTTTGGCTGTAAAAAGCCATAGTAAACACAATCATAAAATTAATATGTCACCTGGTGGCTCTGTGAAAGAACCCCAATTAAAAGAAGCCAGGCAGGCAGAGGTTGCGCTTTACAAATAACTATACCAAGGGAATTAACCCCATGATTTGCTTTGCAAAAGTTACTACACCGTATTTGGTAGCATATGTGAAAACATTGGCTACTGTACGAAGTCATATACAAATTTCCTTGTTCGTGAGTGCCAGGAAAGTCTTCGGTAGTAGAGAACCGTATATAACCTTCACAGTTGAATTTTGGGAAGGGAATCCATTAGCTCATAAACCAGACTGTTAGGGTGTGCAGGGTTTGTTTAGTGTTTGCATTTTTGTAACTTATGTACCTCAACATGAATTCATGTGTATGTATTAAAGACATTAAGCCTGGACTGAAAAATTTAAATGTCGCCTTTATTGTTCTGGGAATTGCTAAGTGGGAACACATGCCCTTATAGAGATTTTCATATATTTGGACTGTAGTTGCCACGTGATGAGGGAGGGATAGGTAGTAACTCTGAGCTGACTTTTAAGTTACAGACCCATGTTACTGTACTACAGTGTTACTGCTTCCTAACACTCTTCGCACATTGTGAATTCTCTCTCACTCGCTCTCATACACACAGATGGTCTCCTCTTCCTCACACACACACATTCTACTTTCATGCATGCATTTACACAAATTCACACAAGCAGACAGACATGCATGCACACACACACACACACACACACACACACACACACACACACACACACACACACACACACACACACACACACCCGCACACACACACAACAAAATCACTCCTAGTAGCTGCAGCTATACAGATGGAATATACAGGCTTCACACACACACACAACAAAATCACTCCTAGTAGCTACGGCTTCAACATACATAAATGACAGAGACTTCTTGCAAAACATGAACAGTGCTGTTACCTTTGGAGAAAAGGTACTTGAAGTCCATTCTAATAGCAAATATCCCTTGCAGCTAAATCAGTTGCGGTGTGACCATACTCTCTTCTAGAGCGATGAAATCAGCAGAGAAATAAAATCAAGGGATCCAGTAGCAAAGCAGGTAATTTTTCCAAATGTGTGTAAAAAATGGAATAGCTGCTGCTGGACCCTCTATTTATTGGGGCAGAACAATGGGAACTTACAACTGGGGGTGGAGGTGTTATGCAAATGGTGGATTGGATTGTAAGAATCCAATTGGCTGCCACCGCTTGATGAGGAAACACAGACAGAACTGGCTTTGCTGTATACATTAGAGGGAGCATTCAAAGCAGATTTTATCAAAACGTCCAATAGGACTATCAGGTAATTCCACTCTAAATCCTAAGTTGAGAAGGTAACTGACAACATTCAGTTACCTTTTCAACTTAGTTTTTAGCAACAGCTTTAAACTACGGGCTGTAAAATGACTTGCGCTGCAGGAAGGCACTCAGGTTAACATTATGGAATTCCTATCATGTCATAGCATGCTCAGGTTTAAGCAGAGAAGCGCCATGCAATGGTATTCTGGGTTAATGAGTTAATCAAAATTGTGCTTGATTGTGCTTGATATAGAGAGCTGCATCTGGACATACTGTTTGTGTACCTGCTATCCTCCCAGTGAATGTCCCCCACTGGTGCCAGTGGTAAAGATTGAGGTTCCTTGATTACTGGCCCAGAGGTGGGGTGTCACATATTGGAGGCAGTGGTGGGATCACCACATTACATATTGGTAAGAGTGGTATGGATATTGAACATCTGTAGCTTGTAAGCAGTTGTCAGTAAAGAAGGTGTTTGTACTCTCAAGCAGCCACATGGGGAACATTCAGAGTTTCATATCAGAATAGTTTTATTTATTTACTTTTGTTAGCTTATTTAGTCAAGGAAAGCAGGCAAGGATGTCAACATAGGATTATTTATAGCAAGCTGACAAGGAGCTAGTTGGCTGAGATGTGCCAAACCAAAGGACTGAGGCATGCCAACCTGACTAAATGGGAAATGATTGCAGCCTTAATCACAGCTGCATTACAGATCAGCAACCAGGAAGACAGCCAGACTGGCCTTTGTGATGTACAACTCTCTGAAACAGGATAGTTCAACTTTTCCTCAGAGGACTTAAAAATCCATTTGGAGTTAGAGAGACTTGAACTGGAGTCCAAATGTTTGGAATTAAAATCAGCAGAGAGACTGCAGCATTTGGAGGCTGAAGAAAATGAGAGGCAGAGGCAACATGAGAGGGAGATGCTGACTCTTCACCAGGGTCATGGAGGTAATGGAAATGGGAATAACCAAACCCCAGAAGCAATAAAGGTCAGTAAACTTCTTCCACAATTTACAGAGAGTGATAATTTTGATAGTTTTAGTCATATGTTTGAAAGAGTATGTAAACAATATAATGTTGACCAAGGGCTCTGGGTTTGATTCCTGACCCCCTTACTCCATGATAATGCTGTAACTGCTGTTTCTAAATTGTCTGATATCGATTTAGACTATAACAAAGTGAATAAATGTTTTTATAGGTGTTTTAAGTTAACTCCCGAAGCTTATAGAAAAGTTTTGTGAGCACAGACACCAGACAGATGAAAGTGTGTGTGATTATATTGCTGAGTTAAGCACTTATTTATATAGGTGGGTGAGTGGGTGTCAGGTCACCACTTTGAAGAGCTGACAGACCATTTGGTGAGAGAACAAGCCCTTAGCACTTCGCCTGAGGACATGACAATCTGATTGTCAGATAGGGAATGCAACACTGCAGATGAGCTGGGGGAAAAAAGGGGGATCTCTACTTTTCAAGCAGAACATCACTGCATAAGAAAGGGATACCTAGTGCTGCACATGGATATAAGGGAACCCATGGTGGGGGGCAGCCTAAACCACCCAACAGAATCCACCAGTAACAGGGGAAGCCACTAGTTCAGGTAACTGGCCAGGATCAGGGGTTAAATGTTTTAAAAGTAACCAGTGGGGCCATGTATCATATAGATGTCCACAGAGGAAAGGTAAGGAACAAAAGGTAGGGGAGCCAGCAAGTGGGAATAACAGAATGCCAGTGGTAAGTTGTCTGGAGACAGCAAGGGTACCAAACAACCAAAAGAGGTTATATCCTATCTTAGTAGATGGGAAACAGCCACTGCTAAGAGAGACACAGCCTCTGACCTAAGCATTGTAAAGCCTGCAATGGTCAAACAGGAGCACTACTTGCTTGGGCAGTCTACTCCAGTCAGAGCTTTATGATGGACCCCATTCCAAATACCTTTGATTAGGGTTCACCTTGACTGGGAGGGTGGAAAAGGAAGCAAGCAAGTAGGTGTCTTTCAGGATATCCCTGCAGATGTCCTGATAGAAAACAATTTTAATAATGCAGTACCTTATGTGCATGCAGTTACACTCAGTCAGACTTGGAGACAGGCATGTGGGTCTGGTAGCCTGGGGGTACCCGGACAGACTGCACACGTGAATCCAGGACTGGTGAAGTGGCTACTTCAGGGAGGGAACTACCCTGTAGCAGTGAGACTGAAGGAGAGCCACAGCTGCTGGTGGGTATTGATAGTCCATTGGAGTGACTGCAAGGGCAGAGATGAGTAGTAGTATCCAAGCTGACAGTGAGGCACCACTGTCAGAAGATACCAGGCTTCCTGTGGAAGGGGAGCTGGGAAGGGTTACAAAGAGAAAGTTGAGACAGACTCAGCTCTTGGACCCTACATTATAAGGTTTGAGGTAGGTAGCTAGGGAAGCACCTGATTCTCAAGGTAAAGGGGATTCTGCATAATGGAACAAAGGGTTACTGTATAGAGACTGGACCCCTGAGGGAGGGCTAGAAGATGAGAGAATACATTAGTTGGTAGTGCCCAGAGCCTACCATCTGACAGTTCTAGCCATAGCCCATGTCATTCCCTTTGCAGGTCATATGGGCATAAAGCATACAAACAGATGTATTATGCAGAACTTTTATTGGCCTAGGATTGCAAGGGATGTAATAGAGTACTGCAGGACCTATGAGCAGTGCTAAAAAGTAAGCAAGGCAGGAGATAAGATCAAAACTCCTTTGGTGCCTTTACCTGTGATTGAGGAGCTGTTTCAGAGGGTAGCTATGGATATTGTGGGGCCTCTCAGTACCCCAAGTTCCTGAAGAAAGAAGTATATCCTAGTGGTAGTAGATTATGCTACCAGATACCCTGAAGCGGTGGCCCTGTCCTACACTACTGCAGAAAAGGTGGAAAATGCTTTGTTAGAGATTTTCAGTAGGGTAGGTTTCCCCAAGAGAAATACTGACTGACAGAGGTGCCAATTTCATGTCAGACCTGCTGGCTTATCTGTGGAAGCACTGTGTGGTGAAGCACCTAAAGACCACCCCTACCACCCCCAGACTAATGTTCTTGTGGATAGGTTAACTCTTCACTAAAGATGATGCTATGGGCATTTGCAGACCAGTTTAAGATAGAGGGGGAGAAATATTTGTCCCATCTGTTATTTGCATACAGAGAGGTACCCCAAGAATCCACAGTTTTTTCACCCTTTGAGTTGCTGTATGGGCATCAGATGAGGGGACCCCTAGATTTGATTTGTGATGAGTGGAGGGTGAGTGTGAATCCCACAAAAGTCTGCTGTGGCATATGTCCTAACCCTCGGGACAAGGCTCAGCAAACTCATGGGCTTGGCCCAGAAGAACCTGGCAGAAGCCAACAGCAGAAAAAGGTCTGATATGACAGGAATGCTCGAGCCAGAGAGTATGCTATGGGGCAGCAGGTAAGGGTTTACATTCCTGTCAAACACAATAAACTACAGGCAGCTTGGGATGGAACCTTCAAAGTGGTAAGGAAAGTCAGTGTTGTTAACTACATGGTAGAACAGCTAAGCAAGAGACAGAGGCACAAATTGTACCATGTTAACAACATGAAACTTGCCATGATAGGGAGGCCCTTGTGCTAAGTATTTGCAGTAGAAGGCAGGAGGGGTCTGAAGGGGAATCTATGGCTACAGCAAGCTAGCCAGCAAAATGCCAAGTTACTATGGTGCAGCCTAAGGTTGCAGGCATATGATATGACAGTGCAGCACCAAACTGGGGCTAGCAATACCAATGCAACTGGGCTGTCAAGACAGGTTATGGGGTAATATACTCCCAGATAGGCTCATTCTTCGCAATGTTTCTCAAGAGGCACTTGAAAAACTATCTTGAGTCTTCGAAGGGGGGAGAGGTGTGACAACAGGACGCACTACCAACACAGCTAACTGGAATTTTGTAAATCATTATATGTCATTTCTGAATATTAAAATGATTTATACAAGATGCTTGTGTTGCAAATGTATTACAACTGTATGTCATGAGTATATCAAACTGATTTGTACAGATGTTTGTGTTGAAAATGTATTTGTAAAGTGCTTGTATTTAAAATGTATACACAGTGTGCCCTACTGGAGAGAAAAGAAATGCACATGCACTACTGCAACTGTTTAAATGTATAAGCGTTAACAGCAGAAACTGGAAGTTATTCCTCAGTCCAGCAAACTTTAAAATATATCTGAAATTATATCACTTTATGGGCTACACCATAAAGATGCTATCTCACATGTTTCAATGCATCCAGAGACACAAAGTCTGTGCTAGGAAGATTTCTGTATTGTCTTTGGGGTGAACTAATTACTACTCTGCAAGCATAGATGTATGGAATTGTTTTATGACTTCCAGCACCTGCCACATATCTGAGCAAAAGCCCTTGTGTATGCATTTTTACAGTAGGTGCTAAATCCTGCCAGTTTCCAGCAATGGAGGGGGGTTACATTGGAACTAGAAGTCAGATGACCAGAAGTGATGTAATTCTGCAAGCTATCACAGACGTAATATTTTAGGTATTATTTTGAGAAGTCTACTAGTGAGATTGGGCATTCAATATTCTATCTTGGGCCTGACAACAAGAAGGACCATGAACCACATAATCTGCCTTGAGCAATTAAGTATGGAATAATAATTCTCTTAGATTCAGTCAGGAAAACAGTGAAGCTTAGATTAGATATTGTTTTTCTTTATTTGTCTGAGCCTGTCCTTCAATGTTATTTTTAATATTTCCTGTGATTTTGAACTCTGAGGTCACTGTGAATATATATTTAGTATTTTCTTGCTCTTTTACTATTTATTATTAAATATATTTAAACCTTTCATTGTGGATGATCCTTGTAGAAATATTTAAGTTTCAATAGTACTTGCATATTTCTTTAGTGACACTGTGTGGGCCACTCCTGATAGCCTTGCTCTTGGTTAAACTACCATTTGCATTAATATTAATTTCACTCACTATATTGGGTACCTTTGTAAAAGCCTTAAGGTGACTAGTGGGAGGATCTGGTGGCAGTCATAACTACCTTATAGTCTGGGCAGAACGGGGCATAGCTAGTAAACATGTGCCAGTCTTTCTCGGGTGTGTGTGTGAGTGTGTGTAAATCAAACCTCAAAATGAGTGTGTGTCAGCTACTTGGGCAGGGACACAGCACTGGTTGGACAGAGCGGTACTGGAGGTCTTGGCTTGGACATTCAGCTGAGATCTCAGTTCTGTGGCTGTGCCAGTGGGGAGTCTTGTTGGGGATCTTGGGAAAGGGGGAGAAACCAGCCCTGGACTGACTGTATTCCCCATGTGCTCTTAAGCAAAATTGTGCTTGATTGTGCTTGATGCAGAGAGCTGCATCTGGAGATACTGTGTGTGTACCTGTTATCCACCCAGTGAATGTCCCCCATATGCTCCTATCAGCACTGTCAGACTGTCATTGGTGACTCCATAGTCAGACACACTGACGTCCCGCTCACCAGACTGAGTAAGGAGAAGGTCACAGTAAGCTGCCTGTCGGGCGCTAGAATCCGCCACATAACGCAAGCACTCAGGTCTCTCAACAGCAGGTACAAATATGACTCAGTCATTGTTCACGCTGGTGTAAACGACCTGAGATGTACCTCCTTGGACTACATGAAAAGAGACATTGAGGAGCTCTCTGATTATGTAGCCCAGGCAGGTATGACCCTGACCTTGAGCAGTATCCTACCTTCACCAAGAATGATGCCACAATACAGAGATAAGATGATCAGCTTTAACAATTGGCTTAAACTCTGGTGTCATTCAAAGGGGATCCAATGTCTGTCTGCCTGGGATGACATGCTGGACAAGCCACGCTTATTCGCAAGGGACGGCTTGCACCTGTCACCCTGGGATTCGGATATTGGCAAAGGCTCTTGCCACCCCATAGTGCCTTTTTTAGGCAAGGCTCAAATTCTAAACCTACCACCCTAGAACACAAAAAGGAAAAAACTAAGGGTAATGCTGCTCAATGCCAGAAGTCTAAATCTCAAAATGCACGCACTCGAGGCCCTTCTCAGTATGGAGAACATCGATGTCTGTGCAGTGACAGAAACCTGGTTCAAGGCTCCTGAGAGCACCCCAGCACTATCAGGTTTTACCTCTTATCATGCGTTCCGCCCCAAAATCCGGACAATACCAAGAAAGGAGGGGGTATCCATATTCATCAAAGACACCCACACCTCAAGACTGGTGGCAACGCACGATGCATCGGAGACCATCCAGGTGCAATTAACCATAGGCAAGACTGCTCTGCAAATTGTAGCATGTTACAGGCCACCCTCACAAACTCAGGAACCTCACATGGCCTTCCTGAAAACACTAGAGGGGATAAATGTATCACCAAACACCATCATACTAGGTGACTTCAATTACCCTAATATAGACTGGGAACACTACTCAAGCCCAAACACCCTAGCCCAAAAGTTCCTGGAATTCATAAACTCAAATGCCATGGAACAACTAGTCACCATCCCCACAAGAGGAGAAAACATACTTGATCTCATCATCACGAACATGGGAGCACAATGTTCAACACTGGAAGTATACCCCTCACTGGTGAGATCAGATCACAAAGTAATCTCGCTGGAGGTCCTCATCCCACCCCCACCTGAAATAAAAAAGACCACAGTAAAGAACTTCTTGAAAGCCGACTTCACACTTCTAAAGACTAGTGTGGTCTCCTTTAAGGCCCCCGAGCCGACGGAAAACAGTACTCAAGCCGCTGAATCACTTACAAATGCCTTCTACCAGCACCTGCAGGACTGCATGGATAAGGCAATCCCAAGCAAAACAAAGACTCTTTGTACCAAAGGCAAGCGCCCACTCTGGTGGACCCCAGCCATAAACAAACTCTACAACAAAAGGAGGAAGCTACTACAAGATAGAGCAAAATCCTTAAAGGTAAGACACCCTTGATCACTATAAGTAAAAACCTAAGAGCTCTCATAAAATCATCCAAAGCAAATTTTGAGAGAAAAATAGCTAAAGACTCAAAAGACAATCATAAGGCCTTCTTTAGCTATGTTAGAAACCTGGGAGGAAACTTCCAGATATGCTCAGAACTAGTTCAAAATGATGTGAAGATTACTGATCCTACAGACATTGCCAACATACTGGCTGACAGGTTCAGTGCAAACTTCTCCCCTCCCCAAAGGAGAGATATCTATACCAAGCGATTGCAGCCCCCAAACATCTCCAACGCCCAAGTGAGAACTGCTCTCTCCAAAGCAAAAACACAACATCCATGGGACCTGATGGTGTCCCTGGCTGTGTGCTCCACGAACTCAACGAGGAATTAAACCCACAGCTAGGACAGCTGTTTAATCATAGTCCTACCTCTGGATACTGCCCAGGAGTGGCACTGCAACTGTGGTCCCACTTCACAAAGGTGGTGCCTTCACCGAACCTGGAAATTACCGGCCCATTAGCTTGACAAGCCTTATCTGCAAAACCATGGAGAGGATCATAATGGACCTCATAAATAAAGACATAGGGAATTTGCAGACTTTGGATCCATCCCAGTTTGGCTTTGTCAAAGGCAGATCATGCCTTCTAAACTTGGTTGACTTTTTCAAACAGTCACCAAAGCCATTGATGAGGGAAAGGCAGTCCATACAGCCTACCTCGATCTGGCGAAGGCCTTTGATACAATACCCCACTCGGGTATCATTGAAAAACTCATCAGCTTAAATGTTAACCCATACATCACAAGATGGGTTGCAAACTGGCTGAGTGACAGAACCCACAGGGTCAGAGTTGCTGGCGCCATGTCAGACTCAAAGCCTGTCACGAGTGGTGTACCACAGGGCTCAGTCCTGGGCCCACTCTTGTTTGGCATCTACTTTTCCAAGTACAAGCAAACACAGGAGGGTTATGGCTGACAAAGTTTGCAGATGACTGCAAACTGGGCCATAGTAGAAAACACATCTGACACAGATATCCTTCAGAAGGGTCTCACAGAAACGGATAACTGGTGCCAGAGCCATGGCCTAAAGTTAAATGCCAAAAATGCATAGTCATACCCTTCGGGAAAAACAAGGTTACCCCTAGCTACCAAATAGGTGGCAATCCACTGAGTACAGAAGAAGTTATCAGGGACCTGGGGACCCAGGTTGATAGTAGTCTGTCATTCGACACCCATGTAGCTAAAGTAGTTAGGAAGACCTTCTACATTGCCCACCTTATCATGAAGGGATTCTCATCTAGATCAAGGGAGGTCATAGTCTCCTATACTCATCACTCATCAGACCAATGATTGAGTACAATGCCCCATTCGGAATGTATCTGACCCGACACTTGCAGCAGCTGGAGAGGCCACAAAGTTCCTCACCAAAAGGATAAAGGGTCTCAAACATCTGTCCTATGCTGCCCGACTGAAAGAACTCCAGCTCTATTCAGTCGCCACCGCTTGCTCAGAGGTGACCTTTGCCTAACATACAAGGCCATGTCAAACCCAGATTTGATGAATATGCTTCACCTCAAAAATCTAGATCCGTCAGAGCCACAAAGGCGGAGACTTAAACCTCGACACGGCTATTAATAGGACGTGCTGGAGGGATAGATTCATCACCCAAAGACTCCCTATGCTGTGGAATAAAATCCCGGTATATGTGAGGCAGAGCACCTCGCTGGCCTTGTTCAAGAGAAATCTTGACCAATGGATGGGAGATCGCAGATATACCCCAGGGATTACCTCAGTGTCACTGCTCAACAGAGGCACAGCAAAATAATGGGTATAGTTCCCCATACTAAAGGGGTGGCGTAAGCCACAAAACTATGGGCTAGGCTTGTAAATGCCCTCGGGCAGATAGCCTAGTATGAACCTATGAACCTATGAACCTATGAACTGAATAGGTCTTGTTGGAGCTTTTGCTGACTAAATAAACTTGGACTGCTGGGACCTCCAGTAGCCATAAAACAACACAAACTGGATAAAAAATATCACAAAACCAAACTGGAAAGACAAAAAACTGGAGACGTCCTTGCAGTGAGTTGAAGCAATTTGTTATGAAGCAATTTATTATTAAGCACTTTTCATTTGCAGGATCTGCAGACTTCTTCAGATAAAAAAACAAGTATCAAGAGACATCCAAATACACAAGTTTAAAAAGCCTAGGAACACAAAGTTAAAGGTATATTTGTTTACTAACTCCACATTTACTAATGAATAACCCAGAATTCAAGAAGTATAAAAGTAAATATAAATATAAAAATAGAAAATAAAAACTGATAAATAGACAAAAATAAAATTCCTAATAATTATTTAAAGTTGCAACTATGATGCACTACTGCTAACCTTTGATCTGCTGTCATGTCTCTGACAGAAGTTAGCAGGGTTCAAGACCTCTTGTGACAGGAATGGTTATTACTTTATGACTTGGATGGAGCATGCTGAAGGAATTTATGACACCCCACCTCTGGGCCAGTAATCAAAGAGCCTCAGTCCTCATCACTAGCACCATTAACTCTGCGTGTGGACACTTTAACAAGCCGCTTGGAGCTTTTAGATGAATGCCAACAACATTGGTGCCTTCCTAGCTCACAGCGCCCAGAATTTATTGATACCTCTACACCAGGAAGACCAGAACCAGTGATAACAGTTCCAGTAACAACTAACAATCAGAAGAATCAACATAACAGCCATTCAGTGACTGGAAGTGAGCACTCTTCTCCAATGAATGCTACATCACATAGTAACAGTGCAGGACCAGTATGAATCAATGACCAACGTGCAGCAGGGTTACATTCACATCAGTACCCTACAGGGTTGATACCAGACTCAGCATTTCATTTTGAACTTTTGAGCCTTTTTGACCAACATGGGTTCGAACTCATGGAACCCATGATAAAACATTATTCTGCATTGATTTCTACCATTGTTAAAGACATTACTGAACTTGACAATAAAATGAAGGCAGACAATGACTTTTCCAGGTATAAGTATGAATATGCAAGGATCTTTACAGGCTTAGATCAATATATGGAGAAATTAAAAAGTAATAAGCTTAAAAAATTAAACCGTGATCGTGTGGCTTATGAACAAGGTTTGGCTTACCCTCACCCCCCATCTCAAACTTGGGCTGCAGCAGGGGTGTATAAGGCTAATGACTGTCTGCTGAATGCAATAAATACAGAAATTAGTTTAATAGAAGAAAGACCTAATATTACATATAACAATAATATTGTTATGACTTGAGACGAATCGAAAATATCTGTGACTTGAATAATGGCAAAAATGCCATGGAAACACATGTTAATTGAGAGAACAATGATCAAAATTTTCACAAGTTGAGGTATACAGGAACTATCCCAAAACAGAAGTCATACCAGAGACCCAAGAACAAACAATGCTTCAACAAGCACAAACGATATGCACTGATTTCATTAATGGCTTAAATATCATCACTAATAAGACTAGTGACTTTAAAATCTTTAATTATTCATCTTGCAATGTTGATCCTATTGTTGCAGATTTACCAGCTAAAGGATATACTTTTATACCAAGCCAACACATGAATGTGGCTAGGGTGATTATGGATGTAAAACACTTTGCAAGGAAATTGAATCTAACAGCTTTGTTAGGTAATAACAAACAGGTGGATAACAGGTTTAAAATAGCCAATACATATAATCCACCCCTACATCCAGTGCTTAATGCTTTCAAGATTCTATCTGAACTAGATTTAAGGTTTGTGGATAATAATATGAACAGGAAAGCTTTCCTGAACAACATGTATGGTAATGTACCTAAAAATAAGAATGTTAAGTTAACAAACGCAAAATAAATAAATTAAGTTGGAAGAATGGCAAACCTTGAACCAATTGAGGTTCTCTAAAGTCAGAGTCACTAAATCAGATAAAGGGGGTGGCTTGACTATATTTGATCAGGACAACTATGTTAAATGGATGCTACAAAGTGAGACTTATGAACAAGTCTTCATTAATGAATTAAATCTAGCATATAATCGTATAAAAGGCTACTTGAACGATTTATTTATAGAAGCCAAGATTAGTGTAGATTTGTACAACTATACGACAATGTAACATCCTAAAGTGCCACTTTTGTTTGGCATTCCCAAGGTACATAAAAACCTTGTAAATCCACCGATGAGACCCCTTATAGATGCCCGAGGTTCCATCACATATCCATGTGCAAAGGTTGTGGAGACAATACGAGCATCAAATTTGTAAAGATTCTTGGTCATTTCTTGATAAGATTAACAACTCAGATTTTGATGTGGATAACAACTTCTTAACAACTGATGTGAAGGATCTTTATACCTCAATTCCCCACCAGGAAGGTGTAGAATGGGTTTGTTTGATGCTCAAAAAGCTATGGGCAAATTCTGTTGAACTCTTCCTAGTAGAATTACTTAATATAATTCTGACAAATAATTATTTCACGTTTGACAAGCAATATTATCTCCAAAAAATAGGGGTAGCCATGGACTCACCTTGTGGACCAAGCCTAGTTAATTTAGTAATGGCTTATTGGGAGACGGAGACTTTATTTAAGAGCCCCCTTCATATGTAAATATTAACTTTCTATACAAGGTACCTGGACAACATATTTATAATGTTTAAGGGCGACTACAACCAGGCAAATTAACTAGTTGATTATTTCAATAAATCTACACAGTTCCTTGACTTCACATTTAAGTTTAGTGTGAAGGAAATAGATTATCTGGATATTAAATTAAATAAGGACATTGTTAACAATAGATATGTGTCCAGGATCTATAGGAAGAGTACGTACTCGAACTCATTTCTACATTTTTTTAACAGTCATCCTTTTTCACAAAAAAGATCAGTTCATAGGTTCATAAGTAGGTACTATTTATTTATTTATTTTATTTATTTTATATTTGTTGACTGGGCTAGTCTAGCTGGATACATATCCATTTTCAGTAGAGGCCCGGGGAGAAAAGCTCCAAGCATGAGTAAATTATAACATTCAAAACATCAAAAAAATGACTAGTTTCAATTACATAGCAAGACATGATAAGAAAAGTTATTAATTTGTGAACAAAGTATGGTTTCATTAGAGCAAGTGTACAAAATAATCAAGTCTTGATTCTTTAGTGGGTTTCATGTACAATCAAGCAAGAGTTAATAAAGTATTTGAGCATTAACATTCCTTTGAAAAAAAAGAATCATTAAGTAAGAAAAAAGAAGAGAATAGGAAGGAAAAAATTGAAGGTAAAAAGAGTGGGTAAGTAATAAATTATTCAAGAATTGTAGGGGGGGCATTTGTCCTGGAAGCAGGAGAAAAAAGGGGGAGGAGAATAAAAAGAAAAGTATGATTCAATCAGGCTTTGAGCAGGGGCAAAGCCAATGTATTTTTAGGTGATCTCTGAGGTGTTTCTTAAAGATTGGTGTAGATGAAAGAGAAGTGAGTGTACTAGGAAGCTTGTTCCAGATTCTACCCACAACATTGGAAAAGAGTGACTCTCCTGCTTTGTTATTAGATAAACTGTTGGCAATAAGTAATTTATTAGCTGAGCGTAGTGTTGTAAGATTTTTATATGGGGAGATCAAATTAGAGAGGATAGTAGTATTAGTAGGATGGTGCAGGATTTTTGTGCAATCACCAGTTGATTGTATTGTAGTTGGTTTTGTAGTTCTAACCATTTGAGTTGTTGAAGGTTGAGACAGTGGTGGGTTCTATAAGGGGAGCCAGTGGCAAATCTTGTTATATTATTGTAGCTAGTTTCAAGTTTGGTAAGATTATGTTTTGATAGGTTGGTATAAATGGCAGATGCATAGAATAGGGTAGAAGTAAGATGAGTCTGGGCAATGGATTTCCTAGCTAGTGGGGTAAGGAAGGGTTTTATTCTATACAGGGAGCCTAATTTTTTATTGACAGTTTTTATAGTATTGTTAACATGGGCATCGAAGCTGAGGTTATGGTCAATGGTTATGCCAAGGAGATGAGCAGTAGAATCAGGGGAAATACAGGTTCCATTGTCAGAGGTAATAGTGAAGTGGATTTGTGGAGATTTTTTGGTGGGAGTAAAAAGCAATAGTTTAGTTTTTTTAGGGTTAAGGAGGAGGCGACATTGGGTGAACCACTTTTCAACTGTCTTAAATACAGTTTGTGTAAGGGTCTGGAGAGAGGAAGAAGACTTGGCAGTACAGATAAGAGTAGAGTCATCAGTGTATTGTATACAGGTGGATTGTGGAAAAACAGTATGGCAATCATTAATAAAAATGGAAAAAATAAGAGGGCCTAGGATAGAGCCTTGAGGTACTCCAGTGTTCACTGGGAGACATGTGGACAGATTATTGTTCCAGAGTACTGCTTGGTGTCTGTTTTCAAGATAAGATTTAAACCAAAGGATTGCTTGTGGGTCAAGAGTTTGGGCTTTTAGCACATTGATAAGTAGGTTGTGATTGACCATGTCAAAGGCTTTAGATAGGTCAATAAATAGAGTAGATGAGGGAGAGTTATTGTTTCGATTCCTGTTTATACAATCAATAAAAGTTAGCAGGGCAGAAGTAGTGCTATGAAAGGGCCTAAAACTGTGTTGACAATTTGCAAGCAAGTTATTGAGGAGAAGGTGCTGAAGTAGTTGATGGTGAACACATTTTTACATAATTTTGGCTAATGGGGAGAGTAGAGCAATTGGTTGGCAGTTGGAGATATCAGTAGATTTACCTCCTTTGTGCAAGGGGATTATATGAGAGATTTTCCATATGGAGGGGATGTAGCCTTCTGCGATAGTTCTGCTTATAAGGATGGAAACAGGGTATGCTATGGCTTTAGCTGCAATTTGAAGGTACTCTGCTGGAAGGCAATCAGGAGAGGGAGTGCAGGGTTTGAGTTTTTGAAGGAGTTTGCAGATAAAGGATGTTGGTACAGGTTGCAAATGTAGGGAGGGAAGTGGACTGTTAGTATGTAGTGTAGGAGTGGGGGTAATGGGAGCTAGTGTTTGAGTTAGAGTTTGAATAGCTTCAGTGAAGTAATTGTTAAAAGCATTAGCTATTTGCAGAGGGTTATTAATGGGAATAGAGCAGGGAGAAGGAGTTCTAGCATGTCCTGGTTTGAGAAGTTTATTAATGCCAAACCAAAACTTTTGAGGATTTTTAGAGTGTGATTGTTGCAGGTGGAAGTAGTAGTTTTTTTGTCTGAGATTATATCCTTTTTGACAGCATTTCTTAGCTGTTTAAAGTATAGATGGCCTGCAGACCTTTTAGAGGTTCTCCATTTTGCCCATATTTTGTTTCGTAGAAACATTTTTTCTTTAGTTTGTTTTGTGAGCCAAGGGGCTATGTTGGTCCTAACTCTGGAGGAGCGGAAGGAAGCATGGCTGTTTAGAATTTGAAGGAATGTAGAATTAAAATAGGAGATTGCTTCATCTAAATTAAGTAGCTTTAGAGATGACCAGTTGCAGGTTTTTAGCTCATTTATAAAGTTCTCTGCTTGGAAGTGTTTTTTAGAACGATAGGTAACAAAATTGCTATTTTTAGGGCTGTATTTCTTTTCTTTTGTAATGTAGGTTAGAATGTGATCACTGATGTCATCTGGGAGAGTTCCTGTCTTGTACTTTTCTGGGTGGCTATTTATAAGGATCCAGTCAAGAGTAATTTCTTTATTACTTGGTTTGTGGATTCTAGTGGGGGAGTTTATTATTTGATTGAAACCAAATAGATTTATGTGGGTGTTAGGGTTGAGGGAATTACATGAGGTCCAGTCTATATTAAAATCGCCTAATACAATCGTTTCCTGATGAAAGTGGGTGGAAAGGCTACTAAGAATGTTTTCTAGAGTGTTAATATTATTTCCTGTAGGGATGTAAGAGCAGATTATATAGATAGATTTAGAGCTATTCATTTGGAGTTTGATAGTAAGGGTCTCAGCACTGGTATTTCCGGGTAGTGATACATCATAGGGTGAAACAATAAGTTCAGATTTGAACAAGATTGCTACTCCCCCACCCTTTTTTGATGTACGGTCGCATCTTAAGATATTATATCCAGGTGGGGTTATTTCTAGGTCATGAGTAGAAGGTTTTAGCCAAGTTTCTGTAAGGCAAAGAATATCAAATGCATGAGCTTGAAGGAGTGCGTGCAGTTGACTAATTTTGTTGTTAATGCTACGAATATTAAGTTGTGCTATTCTGAGGGAGTTATCAGATATTATAGAGGAGGTAGCATCATTGAATGATTGTTGTTGTAGATTAACATTTAGTGGGGATGGGCCAGGATTAGGATGAATATCTCCACCTGTTAGAATGTTTGTGGATTGTATCAATGACATTTTTAAGCTTTTATAGTGCTTGGGTGGAGTTAACTTGTTGGGGAGGTAAGTAACATGGGTACATCTATGGAACCTAGGAAGCAGATAAGCTGAAGTAGAGGTGATGTTGCTATGAGAGAAGCAGATGGGATGTGTAGTAGGGAGAGTATGCAGATAAGACACTTTGTGATTCAGAATGTAATGTTCATAAGCAGTGAGGGTGTAAGTTAAGGTTAGAAATATAAATAAGGAAGAAAAGACAAGAGAGTTTTTGAGGATAGGTTTATGTGAGTAGGCCATTTAAAGTAGTAGGATAAAAAGGTTATGTAAAGTCGATAGGTAGCTTAAATATAGTTGAAGGGTAGAGTGAGATAAATGTAGTGGTATGGAAGGATAGTCAGAGGAGGTAGAAGGGAGTGGATGATTAATAGATGTAAGAGGAGTGATTATAATTACTGAAAATGAGTAGAGGTGATTAAGGAGTGAGCTAAGGGAAGAAGTCAGGAGGAGTGGTTATAGATATTGAGGTAGAGTAGAGATGATGAGGGAGTAAGATAAGGGGAGGAGTTTATAAGTATATGTAAAAGGTGATTGGATGGATAGTAAAGTGGGTGTGACTTGATAGGTATAAGTGTAACAGCACTGGGGTGGGTGAGAATAGGGGGTAGGGTAGGGGAGCGGAGTGAGCCCGTAGGGCGAACGGAGCGGGATAGAGCAAGTAGTGAAGGAGACAATCAGTGAGCAATCTGCTTGAGGGCATTTATAAGCCTAGCCAGATTGTGTCGGCTTTCGCCGCCCCATTGATTAATTAACTGAGCCTCTGTCAAGCAGAGCCAATGAAGTGATCCCAGGGGTGTATTTTCTGTTACCCATCCACTTGTCAAGGTTTCTTTTGAAGAGTGTTAGTGAGGGGCTCTACCTAATGTAGTTAGGAATTTTGTTCCAAAGCATGGGGAGTCTCTGTGACAGGAATCTATCCCTCCAGCGTGTTCTATTTTTGGTTGTGGTAAGGTTTAGCTCACTAGAGCGCATGGCTCACAGTGACTTGGAGCATGTTCATCAATTCTGAGTTGGACATGGCTTTGTAAGTCAGGCAGAGATCACCTCTGAGTAAGCGATATGCCACTGAGTACAGCCGGAGTTTTTTCAGTCAGGATGCATGGGACATATGTTTGAGGCCAGTAATCCTCTTGGTGAGGTACTTTTGTGGTTTTTCCAGCTGTTGAAAGTGTCTTGTGAGGTACATCCCAAATGGGGCATTGTACTCTATGATGGGTCTGATGAGTGATGAGTAGAGGGGCACTATAACCTCTTTATTTCTAGATGCAAACCCTTTAGCAATTAGATGGGCCACATAGAAGGATTTCCTAACTATTTTGGCAATATGATTGTCAAAGGAGAGATTACTATCTACCTGGGTCCCCAGATCTCTTATTACCTCTTCTGTATTAAGGGGGCTGCCATCTATGTGGTAAATCGTGGGTGTTTTATTTTTCCCAAACAGGATGACTATGCATTTTTTGGCAATTAGCTTGAGGCCATGACTTTGACACCAGGTGTCCGTCTCAGTAAGGCCTTTTGGGAGGATGTCCGTGTCAGCCGGAGAGTCAATTATGGTTCCCAGTTTGCAGTCATCGGCAAACTTGGTTAGCCATAGTCCTCCTGTGTTTGCCTGTACTTCTGAGAAGTATATGCTGAACAGTAGGGGTCCCAGGACTGTGACTTGTGGGACACCACTTGTGACTGGTTCAGAGTCGGACCTGGAGCCTGCTATTCTTACCGTGTGAGTTCTGTCTGTAAGCCAGTTGGCAACCCATCTTGTGACATAGGGGTTTATGTTCAGAATGATGAGTTTTTCTATAATCAGTGATAAAAGGACAACTGGTTAGAGCAGCCAGGATAGTCTCATTAGAAGAAAATTTCCTGACTGAATGTGAATTGTTAGGTAGCATGTTTGCTAGCCGTGGATACTCAAAAGATTTAATCGGGGCAGTCACAGAAGAAGTTCAAAGGAAAAGACAGAATGGTGTAATTTTACCCATTCGGTAAGCATCTTTAATACATGACCAGATAATTCAAACTGGTTCTCCGTCTCCCTCTTCTATTTATGTTGAGCCCATACTAGTTAATGTGAATCAAGTTCCAACAAACACCAACTTTAATATTAGTTTCATAACATGTTTTAATTTAAATAGTAAAATCATCTCTAATATTATATGTATAATGTATATAATATTATATGTAAAAACTGGGAACTAATAAACAGAGATCTGGGCCTTATTAAAAAATTAGGACAACATCTGAAAATAGTCTATAGAAGAGGCTGTAACTTAAAAAAATCTGCTTGAAAGTAAGCATACATAATTAGTTAGACAACCTGGTATGCAAAGATGTGGAATGTGCAGATTTTGCAAGCATATGGACATATGTAAGAAATGTGAAATAAAGAATAAGGCATTTGCATCCAAGCTGAAATTTACATGTTACTCAAGATTTGTTGTTTATTTAGCTCAGTGCCAACTTTGCCCAGCTTTCTATGCAGGAAAGATGGAGCGTAGACTCCATGAAAAGGTCTATGAGCACTTACATGCAATTAAGAAATGTAAACAAGACAATGCTTTGGCTAAACATTGTGTAATGCTAAGTGGTCATACCTTTACCTTCAGGGTAACTGACCAAATACTAATGGATAGTAGAGGTGGGCCAGTTTGTTTATGGCTAGAAGAACTGGAGTTGTACTGGCAACTTTTATTAAATGCATTTAACTACCCAGGGTTAAATGAAGCATGTAATATTACATGCTTACTGAAACTGAAGAGTCTGGAGAGATAAAATGTATGTAAAAATTGAAGGTAATATATGTATGTATAGTATACATTATACACATATATATTCTTATTTAAAGTTATTAGGAATTTTATTTTTGTCTATTTATCAGTTTTTATTTCCTATTTTTATATTTATATTTACTTGTATACTTCTTGAATTCTGGGTTATTGGTTAGTAAATGTGGAGTTAGTAGGCTAATATACCTTTAACTTTGTGTTCCTAGGCTATACTAGGAACGCGTTGATTGGTTCTTACAATCATGTGATTGCCTTTTAAACTTGTGTATTTGGATGTCTTGTGATACCTGTTTTTTATCTGAAGATGTCTGCAGATCCTGCAAACGAAAAGTGCTTAATAATAAATTGCTTCATAATAAATTGCTTCAAATCACTGCAAGGACTTCTCTGTTTTTTGTCTTTCCAGTGTGTTTTTGTGATATTTTTTACACATTCTGCAATGGGTTGTTGTAATATCTGTTGGAAGTTGCTTTGGTGTACCATCACCATACGGAGGGGAGGTGACTGTGTTACTTCTGCAGAATCATATGCTCTTTCACATTCAGTAGCATAATATTGAGGAATGTGCTGAATATTTGTGTGGAAGGTGGTTGTGAAATACCTAACATGTCACCACTTAGTCACTAAAAGTTCCCAGTAGCTAGGATAACATGGTCTACACATACCTTGGCATCCACAAAGATATGAAGACCGTGCATTCCCACTGATTTAGCATGTAGGTGATACAGATCAACCAATATATGTATTATATCTTGATCTATTCAGAAGAACTAATTATCTGCTCCTCTGTGATATTATAATATATGCTAGTCACTACCCAGAGTATGTTCATTTCAACTGTCTTTGATGATGCAAAACCTGGACCATGCTGTCTGTGGCTTGAGATACGAGGTGCATATGGGCACTTATACCCTTAGCATTCCTATAGAATGCGATGTCAGTATTAGCTGTGGGCAGTGGCATTATATGACAGTACTCAAACATGAGTCAGAGAGTTCAGGTGCATCTGTAACTCATGACTTTCATTGTTCCTAATATTTGTATCTCAGTATTCACTCATTAGCATGTGCAGCATCATTTGCATCTATACTGTATAATGCACAGTACAGACTATTGAACTGCTGAGCAAAGTGTCTTTATGAATTGCCTCCACCCTAGGTTTTTCCATTACTCACTGCATACTGTGCTGCTGTGCCATTTGTCTGAGAATTCCCGCCATTGACTCACTATTAACTGTAGCCTTTATTGTAAAGCCTCTCAGTTACAAAACTAGTACACACATTTCGGTCTACTAAACACACTGAATATGTAAGTCAGAAGTAAACTTAACAAAGATACCAAAATATATTACTTCAGAAAAGGATAGGGGACACACACACACACACACACACACACACACACACACACACACACACACCCCCCCACACACACACACACACACACACACACACACACACACACACACACGCACACACGAACGTGCACACATGCACACACACACACACACACACACACACACACACACACACACACACTAATATATATATATATTTGTGTGTTGAAGTGACACTCTGACTCTATTTGCAAAAATGGTAAAAAGGGGCTGCGAATGTGTGCATGTGTGTATCTCTCTCTCTATATATATATATATATATATATATATATATATATATAGATAGATAAATATATAACTAGATAGTGTAACAACATCATGTATTTGATAAAAGGAACATACTGGAGCTTTTAGATTGTATACATTCTTCTTCTGACTTCATTTGAGTTGAAAAAAAAAAACAGTTTATTTGCTTTTTATGCAAAGCATATATAAGCTACAAGCATATACCCATATTGGAAAATATGTGATAGTCTAATTAGAACTATATTATCTTTATTTAAACAAACATTTTCTTTCAAATTACATACAAAATACAATTGACCTGAAGGATAATTCCAAGTTCATCCATAAATTTAAAATCATGAACATTTTGCTTTGATCACTCTTGAAATGAAGGATATTGCTGCATGCTAGAAGTAAAGTCAGTTTTAATCTGAAAGTTAACTTGACATTCTTTGGATGAGATGTTAAACTGATGTCCCATCTGTTTGAGTTGGCAGTAGCTCAGGTAAATGTAAAAGATCCCACAGGACCTATCAAAAAAGAGTAAGAGGAATGTTATTATAATGTTAATGCACTTTAAATATTACATTTCACAAAAATGTATACACAAAATAAAGATAAGCTCATAACAATACAACAGGCAGAAAACTAATCTAAAACATATCTATCTTTGAAAATGAGCACCCACATTCCCTGTCATTTCTGCCACAGTCGACTATACAGTTTACCCAAAATTAAAAAGAAAAATCTCACAACTTACTAAACAATAACTCCATATATTATACTAATCAAATACACCCTATATCCCCCAAATAAATATATCTATCTCATTTTTATCATAAAAAAGCAACTGTCATAATGACCATACATAATCATATCCAGGATTATAGAATATAGATAGTCAAGTTTATTGTATTGCACTAACATATACAAAAAAGGCTTCATTTTGTCACATTTAATAATAGCATGTGCTAAAAGTTTCATCAGTATCACAAATGTTACATAACCTTTCTTCTTTCATTTTATACTTCATTTGTCCATTAACAACCATCATAAAATTATTTTATTTTATTTCATTTACATTTTGAAATCTTTTCCTTCTTTATACAATACTGTTTAAAAAAGAAGCATAACCCAAGGCCTTTCATATAATAAGCATCTATAACAGAAACATAGCATAACTTTCTGTAAATATTCTCCATCTCTCATTCTTTTTCCTTCTTCTAAAATTAAAATAACTTTCTCAACTTTCCTTATACTTTTCTATAATACAATATGGCCGAAATAAAATGTAGAACTAATAAACATATTAATAATCCAAAATAAATGAATGGATGATAAAAATGGATTAATTAATCCTAACCCACTTCTTCTTTTTTACAAAACATTGTATTTCTTTTTATCAGATTCAGCCTATTACCTGATAAAAATAAAACAAAAAAATCCCCAAAAGAAGCTTTTCTTTACTTTTTAGGAAATGGAAAAACTTGACCTAAATACCTTAATTTTCCCGACATTTTGGTATATGAAACATATACTTCCTTCATAAAAGACAACTTAAAATGCAATTATTTATCTAAAAATCGAAACTAGTAGGTGTATCTGAAAGCAAATTCTTCCACTGTTTCAAAAGGTTGTAGTTCACAGGTAAGTAGTAGGCTAGCTGCCCTTGTTGGTTATTTAAGCCTCTCCAGTTTCCTGTCAAAGGTGAGAATCAAACTCTGTACCTTGTGGATGAGAGATAAACACCTTAACCATTACAGCAACCCCCAAAAAAGTATGTTCAGAACAAAAAGAATTGTAATTTCATCTTTGACAAAGTTAATGGCATGATAAGCTACAGGTGAAACAAAACCTATACACTTTTGTAAATTTAATTGCAAACCTACCACTTTAATTTCTGCATTTCTTCACTTAGAAGTAGTTGTTATATCATCTCCATACTTCATAACTATATTGAAATCATCTGCATAAAAAATAGTAATGGAACCTGAACTCTCAGTAGCCTCTCCCACACTGCATTGTGACGTAAAACAGCACATTCCTTAAAGACAGCATTTATTAACAATGAAAGTAAGATGCCACTAAGTGGACAACATTTTACTCCTTGACAAACTGTCATTCGTATCACCAAATATTTATTTATTTATTTATTTGTCTTTGTTTACTGGGAAAGTCCAACTGGGCAATGCCCACTTTCAGCAGAGGCCCAGGGAGAAAAGTTCCATTTGTTTACATTGCATTAGACTAAGTCCAAGTCAAACACAGAGTAGTTACATTTCTATTTACATTTATACACAAACAATAGTTACATTTATACATATACATTCTAAGATTTCACAGAGATGGAAGTTACTAAAGAAAAAGCACATGTGCAGATTAGTGGATTGTACACAGAGCAGTTATGTATAAAAATTGTTTTGTCATTTCAGTAAGGGGTTGAAAATCTAATGTTTAAGGAGAGTATTTGGATAGTATTGTACAGAGAAAACGTTTTAATCCTGTGATCAGCATGTCCAGGAACAGGAATGGTTAAGATGTTGTTTAAGCAGTGGTTTAAAACTACTGAGTTTGTCAGAGAGTTTTATTTGCATGGGGATACTATTCCAGAGTTTAGCAATGCATTGGGTGTAGAGCAGGTCTCTTGCAATATTATTTGACTTATTTGTAAGTAATAAGTATTTGTTACTAGGATGGAGGTCCCTTGTTAGACAGTAGGGTAGTCATACGTTTTGTTGTGCAGGACATTTTTCTGGATGATGAATGAGTCTGGTTGCTATAGTCAGTTGTGAATATTTAGGTAGTTGTGCAGTTTAAACCAATTACATTTTTTAAGCTAAGACAATGGTGGGTCCTATGAGGGAGATGGTGACAAATTTAGCTATTTTATTGTAGCAGGAGGCAAGTTTCTTTCTTTGAGTATTGTTTTTATTTGTTAGAATAGGAGTGGCATATAAAACAGTCAGAAGTAAGAAGGTGGTGGCTAGAGTTTTACTTGCAGTATCTGTAAGGAATCCATTCATCCTATAAAGGGAGCCTAGTTTCTGATGTGTAGATTTAATGGTGTGCAGTATATGGTGGTCATACTTGAGAATGTCATCTATTATAATATCTAGAAGTTTACTGTGAGTTAACAATGACTGTACTATTGCCTACTTTATGGTAAAAGACTGCTTTTGATTTTGGTGACTTTTTGATGTGAAAAGCATTAACTTAGTTTTCTTGGGGTTCAGTAGGTGGTTTGATTCTTTGAGCCAAGTTTCTACAGAGGAGAAAGATTTTTGGGGTAATGTCTTGGAGCTTATGTATTGTTGAGGCCACACACATTAATGTTGAGTCATCTGTATACTGAACTAAACTAGCATGATGAGTGGAGGTGTGGATGTCATTAATAAATATATTAAATAGTAGAGGACCAGGAATAGAGTCCTGATGGACACGTGTAGTAACTGGTTGAAAGGATGAGTAGGTTTGTTGATATTTAATGGTTTGTTGCCTTCCAGATAGGTAACTAAGAAACCACAACATGGAGTACTGAGAAAGTCCTACTGAGGAGAGTTTAAATGAGCAGTTGTTGGTGTGAGACAGTACAAAATGCCTTTGACAAGTCTAAGAACATGGTGGACACAAGCAGACCATTGATTCTATGTCAGTTTATTATATTGGTAAAATGTAGTAGAGCAGGACTGGTGCTGTGCTGGGGCCTAAAGCCATGTTGTGTTTCCGAGAGCAGGTTATTTGAGGTTAGGTATTGTATCAACTGCATATGCATGCATTTCTCTAATATTTTGGAGAGGAGGGAGAGAACAGCTATTGGTGCAGTGGTATGATGTAGATTTTTTTCCATAATGATGGCATGCATCTTTCTGATATAGACTTATTAATTAGTATGGACACAGGGAAGGCTATAACTTCTGTAGCCATTTTCAGGTAGTCTAATAGTATTTGGTGTACAGTACAGAAGTAGTTTTTAGTTTAGGGAGCAACTTCCTGTATGATTGAGGTAAATACCGGACTAAAACTGAAGAGCTGTGGGTGGTTTTGATTGGACAGTGGTTGAATGAGGGGTGCAGATGTGTCAGTGTCTAACAGAGATAATATTGATTGTATAAAATAGGAATTAAACTGTGTGGGGAATAGAGTATGTTATAGTGTCTGTTTTTAGGGAAGGGCTAGTAGTCTTGCCAGGGTAGAGTAGTTTATTTAGTGATAACCAAAAACGATTTGGGTTACTTATAAGTTTGCCTTGTAGGCCAGTATAGTATGTTTGGTTATCCTGTCTGACATGGAGTTTTGCAAGGTTTTTAACATGTCTAAATTGCTGGAGGGCATTTTGAGTTCTATTTTTATACCAGTTTTTTTTTCAGGCTTAATCCCTTTTTATTTTGATTTTTTTTGTTTCCTTTGTTAGCCATGGTGCAATGTTGGACTTTACTCTTTTATTACATACAGGTGCTAGATTATTTAAGGCCTGTAAGAATACATTATTAAAGTGTTTTACATCAGTATCTAGTGGCATTGTTTTAAGTACATTCCAGTTATATTTTTTAGTGTTTCATTGGAAATATCTTTGCTGAAATTGTTTGCATTTCATATTTGATTATAGATAATATTTCTTTAGGTTATGGTGAGTTCTAATAGCATATGTTGATATTTGGACACTTATGCTATCTGAGAGGCAGCTTATTTTTGTCAGTTTGTCTGGTTTGTTTGTAAGAATCCAATCTAATGTTGTCTCCCTGAAGTCTGATTGATTCTAGTAGGTGTGGGTATTAATTGTCTGAAGTTATACAAGTTTATGGATTCAGTGGGGGTAGTGAAATTATTTATGAGTTGCCAGTCTATATGTAAGTCTCCAAGTGTTATAGCTTCATGATTAATTTGTTGGGGTATCCAATACAGGATGCTTTCAGCAGTATCACCATTATTTCTTAGTGGTATATAAATTGCTGTTAAACATACCATTTTCTTATTGTTGATTTTTAGTAGTGTTATTAGTACTTAAACATTGTTAAATATGGGTATGTCCTATGTAAAGTAATGGTTAGGAAATGTTTATAGATAGCTGCTATACTACCTGCATGCTTGTTTTGTCTGTCATGCTTGAGTATATTGTATTGGGGGGAGGGGTGATCTCATTATCGTTTATTTCTTTTGTAACCAGGTTTCAGTAGCTATGACTACATCAGGAGTGTAAGTGGCAAGATAAGCATGTATGAGATGGATTTTATTGCACATACTTCTTAGGTTCATATTTAGTAAGATGAGTTTGTATTCTGTTTTTTACTGAGATGTATTAGGTGATGGATTTATTTTGGGTTTAGAATTGACAGGCTGGGTGTATGTTGATATTCTTTGTGAGGATTGGTTGACGTCCTAAGTATTTGAAGGAGGTAGATTTGATAATTGACGATAAAGGATAGTAGAGTAAGGAGAAATAGTAAAATAATCTGATTAAGGAGCATCTTATTTAACTTGGGTTTTATCTTTGTTATAAATCAGGATACATAATGTTAGAAGGGTAATGGGTTGGTTGTAGAAAAGTAATTTGATAGTTATAGGAGGATAACAATATCAGCAAGTAGGAGACAAGCCAACCCCAAAAACCAACTAATAACTTGTAAAAGCAGGGTGAAGGTTTGTGGACTCTCCTTCACCCTGCTTTTATAAGCTAATAGTTCTAGGAAGCAAGGATTAAGACAATTTATGAGAGAGTCTTGGGTGATAAACTAGAGTGGGTATTACTACTGGGAGTAATTGCATTGATTGTTTTCCTAGTAGAGGGAACTGATGGTAGTGCTTAGAGGATTATGTGAGTGGTGCTATGGAAGTATAAATGTAGAGAAAGTGGTGGTGGGTGGGATTTGTGGGTAGGGTCGGGGAGTAAAGTGAGCCCAAGCATTAGCGAGGGTGAACTAAGTGGGTTGAAAACATGTCAAGAGACAGTGAAAACAATCAGTGATTTAACATAAACAGCCACAGATCTGCTGAGAGATAAGTAAAAGAAGCAATGCAGTTTAAAAGGCCTCTGTGCTAGTAGATGAATTCCTTGATTTTGTTCCTTTAGGACACAGTTTTAGTAGGAGAGTTAGCCCAATATCTTTGACCTGACTAATGGTGATAACCGTGAAAAAAACTGTTTGCACAACTGTGTAATGTAAGGAGGTTTCTGTTGACTTTGAAATGCAAGGTCCATAAGCCTACCTTAACCCCCACAGTCAAGCAAAACAATGTAAAAAGTAAGCCAGAATGATCAGCAAAGCACTTAGAAAGCAGTAGTTCAGCACTCAAAAAATACTGGCTGAGAACTTAAAAGTGCTTACACAAGAACAGAAGTAACCCTAAGGAAGGGAAACAGTGGATTGCTAAAAACAATGAAATAAGCAAATGGGCACAGTTAAATGAGAAAGTACCAATGGGACTGCTGTGGTGTAAGAAAATGGAGCTATTATATTGGACAAAGTTCTTTGTTTTAGGCTGCCATAATATTTATAATTTATATACAAATACAGCCCACAGGCAGGTGTTCAAATTGTAGACTTCACTGTTGCATACATATCTATTTGCTTGCAGGGACACTTCTATAGAAAAAATAAAAACACACTAAAGAGACAGCTGAGTGTACTGAATCCTACAACTGATATTGACTATGCACAAATACTAGCACATAGCTGAAATTGATTTAGCAACTATTTCAAGCAAGGAGAAATAACAAAGGAAGGGTTGAGACCAAGGGTGAATTCCTTGAAGGCATGTAGTTCCACTAAAGACAGCAGGATATTAATAATGGAAGTAACAAGTCTAGAAGAAGTGAAGAAAATAGTTTGAGTAGTAAGAGTAAATGTCAGTGTCTATTAGGAATGAGAGAGTAAACGCTAACCAGCAGGATGTCGGTAGAGCTGGGTTAACAGACTATAAGGCTACTGCTTACAAACTAGGACACTGAAAGCACTTATCTTCAGACTAGTCACTATGCAGGCTAAAATATACGCAGACGACTGGATGTCTCTAACACTTACTTAAAGCACAAGGCCAGAGGCGGTAGACAATTTATCCTAATTAAATGGTGGTTGGATTGAATAGACTCAGACTGCCTATTTGGATAAGACTGCTATGTGTATACTTACATTTCCAGTGAAAGCTGTAACACCCTTGCACCCTGCTAGATAGAGGGGGTAGGAATTATCAATTTACCAATGGTCTATCCCAACTAGCAGACCAAGTACTAGACAAGACATATATCCACTTATTACTTATACCTTAATTTTATAAAACATTCAATAAGCTATCATGTGAAACAGTATCAAAGGTGTTTTACATCACATGATATTAACATTCCTTCAATTAAAGAAAGTATACTGTCTACAGTTTCTCTCAATAGTATTTTTCTCTGTGAGAAGTAGACACTTAAATTATCTAGGCTGCATATTTCACATAACTTTTCATTGGTTAATTGTCTCTTGAGTGATAATTAAATACATAGAATTTCTGGCCCTTTGTCTTCTATTGAAAAGATTTCAAGCTTGCAGAAACTAAAGTTCTGCTGGGGATTCCCTGATGGGTGAGGAAAGTAAACCTATATTTTTCATCTGTGACAGACCTGCTTTCTATTTTACCTCCTCCATTTTGTTTTCTGTTTTAAGAAATCTTCTTGGCCTGGTGATTTTGTTCTGTGTGTGAGATAGACACTTAAATTATCTAGGCTGCACATTTCACGTGTATTTTTCATTGGTTAATTGTCCCTTGAGGGATTCTTAAATACACAATGAATTTTGTCTTTTGCAGACAAGATTTAAAGCTTGCAGAAACAAAAGCACTGATGGGAATTCCCTGCTTGTGTTTCCCACCCTCCCTATGCTTTGTTGATCTCCTTTTTAAACCTGGTGATTGCTGCCCACCCCTACTGTAAATTGTACTTAAAAAGCTTCTCCCTTTCTACACTGCTGTTGGCAGATTGAATTATTTGTTTGCTTTCCTTTTGCTTATACTGAAAAAGTGCACTTTGTATCTCATTTTCTGTTTACTGAGTTACTTGATCTGAATTCATTATCTATGCAGCTGTTGGATAAAGTAGTGTATTTTCAAACTCTAGAAATCACTTGTTTTTACATCAAGAGGTCAGTGGAATTTCCATCTAATGCACTTGGAAGTGTCCTGGTCTGTTTAGATTGATGAAACACTTGAGATTTCTGCATGTAATTTTATTGGCTGAAGGGCTTATTAATCAGCTTTTCTTGTTCTCAGTGCATTTATAATTCCTGTAGAAGTGAGCAGCTCTTGGCTTATTTATACAAAACAAAGTACTTTTATAAGCTTTTCAAAGTACACTGCTGTATCCGTATCGTTAAGTTTGTTTGTGGCAGCATTTTGTGTTTTCTAAGTTTGTTTGTGGTTGCATTTCACTCTGGACACTTTTTTACTGTGCTTTTGCATTGGGAGGACTTGGGATTGTTCGTCTAGTGATGATAGTTATTTGCCTGGTCTGACTGAGTTAGGAAACACACAAAAGGGCTCTAAGTATTTTTCCATGTCTCTTATATACTGTGACTGTACTTCAGCAGTTTTAAAAAAACTGTACTGTCTTCTGCTGCTCTAAATAGCTAATTGCACTGTATTACACTGTATCTGTTAGTTGTAGGACTGTTATAAGAAGACTGTGTGGTCTTGTTACACAGTGGCTCCAAACTAGCTACTCTACATTAAGAAGGCATTTTTCTGCACTCTTGTGGCAGAAGTGTGATGATCTGCATTTAACTGTTTTACTGCATTAATTGGCACCTTTTTGACTGTTTTTTTTCTGTCTGTGCCTGCTTCATTATCTGCACTTCTTTTGCACAGTAACATTGCTTAGATAGCATACACTAGGTACAGACTTGCTGAATCTAGTCTGATTTTTATACACTTGAACTCAAATCCAGCCATTTTACATTAAAAAAGGCTTCCCTGCACCCTTGTGGCAGAAGAGTGTGGAATGCTGAAGAAACAATCATTGTGTGATTTCCTATTGGCAGACTAGTTTAAAACTGTTATTTTCACCTGTATATAATCCTTACATTTGCGTTTAGCTGCACACAGTGTCCTGTGTAGCAGCAAACAAATAGAAACTATTTTTCCGTAGACTTTTGTTAGTTGAACCCTCCCAAGCTTACCTGCTGTATTGCAATTCATCTGCATACTGCTGCACTGTGAGCAACTCAGCTGAGCACTGAGCAGCATCACTACACTCCTTCACCCCTAATCCTCCACAGAATAAACCCACTTGTTTAGTTAGTCAAGTTAGTCCTAGAGAAAAAGCTAATCCAACTTGCCAACTCCCCAACTAGTCCTTATGGTTTAAACTCATACAATGGACAGTTTCCAAACATTTCACCAGCTAGCCTGATTGACATGTGCATCCTAGGGCAATGTAGTAATTGCCTCATGTATACTGACAACCACTTGCTCCTAAAGCAAACAAATACAGTATGTGAGATGTAACTATACCATGAAGCTGGAATCAGTCCTCTCATGTAACAATAAACAAGACATCAAACAGGTTGTCAGCACACACACCTCTCCTGTCATACAAGACAAGGTCAAGTCACATAAACCCACTAAGAGTCTACCAAAGGACCAGAGACATCTCAAATACAAACAGATTACATATACTGGAACATGAACAGACCCCAATTCACATAACAACACACATACAAGTGTCTCAACAAATAAGCCCCTAAGGCAAAACACCTCAATACCTAATGTCCTGGTCATAGGCGATTCCATAGCGAGACACAGGAATGTCCCCCTCACCAGGCTGGATAAAGAGAATGTCACGGTTAGCTGCCTGTTAGGTGCCAGGATCCCTCAAATCATGCATGCATTCAAGTCACTCAACAATTACTGTTATGACTGTCATAATACATGTTGGAGTGAATGACTTGAGATGTACCTCTCCGGACTATATGAAGAGAGACATGATCGAACTCTCAGATTATGTGTCTTAGGCAGGTATGTCCCTAGCACTAAGTAGCATTTTCCCTTCAACAAGGATGATGCCACAACACAGACAAAAAAAACTGATTGACTTCAACAATTGGCTTAGCTTCTGGTGTTAATCCAAGGGGATCCAGTATCTATCAACCTGGGAAGACATGATTGACAGACCACACTGCTTTGCCAGAGATGGTCTTCACCTGTTTCATCTAGGTTATCAAATACTGGTAATGATGCTTGTCTCCCCATAGTGGCTTTTTAGGCAATGTCGAAATAAAAAAATTCCCAAGGTAAAGAAATCCACTTGAGACAAACTCAAGGTTACGATGCATAATGCTAGGAGCCTCAATAGAAAACTGCACTCCCTGGAAGCACTCTTCACCTTGTAAGATGCTGACATCTGTGTAGTTACTGAGACATGGTTCAAGGGTGCAGAGGGCACCCAGACATACAAGGCTATAATGCCTTCCAAACATTCAGATCCCAAAATGAGAGTGAAAAGAAACAAAGGTATAGGTCTATCCATCTTCATTAAATCCAAATGTACCTGAAAACTGGATATGACTCTCTCCAGGTAAGATTAAATATAGGTAAAACATCCTACCACAACATCGCTAGCTACAGGTCCCCCACCATGAACCAAAAGAAACACAACAACTACCTGGACTTTCTAGAATCACTCCCTATACAGAAAAACACTTTTGTCATGAGAGACTTCAGCTATCCCTCCATAGACTGGACAACATACAGGAGCAAAAATATGATTGCCATGATGTTCCTGGACTTTGTTAATTCAAATCCTATGGAACAGCTAGTTGGCACCCCTACAGGGGTTTAAATGTCCTGGACCTGGTACTCACCAACATGGGGGGGGGGGTCACTGCACTACCCACTGTGTGTTGTCCTCCTTGTTAAGGTCATACCATAAATCTGTCTGGTTTGAAGTAAAGATCAGTCTGGACACCTCCACAGGAGCAAACAATCTGAAAACTTTATCCAAAGCAAACTTTAGCCCACTAAGTGCGGGTATAAAAAGTTTCAACCTCCCTGATAACACATCTTATGCAAAGGAGTACACAAATGCCCTTAGAGACATTTAAACAACTGTATACACTCAGCTGCACCTGCCAAGATCAAAATCAGGTCCTCCCAAAGAACAGGCTACCCTGGTAGACTGCAAGTATAAATAGGTTATATATCAAAAGGAAGAAACTATTATACAAGAGTAAGAGGTAACTTACTCACCAGAGAATAATAACCTGCACAGCTTGAAAAAGCAAATAAGATATCTTGTAAAGTCCTCTAAAGCCAATTACAAGTCTAAATTAGCATCTCTAGCTAAAGACAGTCATAAGGCTTTCTTTATCTATGTTCAAAATCTTAAAGAGAATGCCCAGCTTTGTGCCAAACTGATTGTGGATGGTACTACACACAGTGAACCTGAAGAAATTGCCAACCTGTTGGCAGACAGATCTGGTGCAAATTTCACCCTCCTGCCCCCATCAGACACACCCCAAAGCATCTCTAACACCAGTCCAATACCTAGTATCTCCAAAGAGCAGGTTATATGCACCCTCTCCAATGGCCAAAACCACAGCCTACACAGGACCAGATAACATCCCAGGCTGCTTACTAAACAATCTAAAATAAGACCTTTCAGAACCACTTGGCACTCTCTTCAACCATAGCCTGAGCACTAACTTTGCTCCAGCAGACTGGAGAATAGCAAAAGTAATCCCCCTTACACAAAGGGGATCCATCAACCGACCCTGAGAACTATAGACCCATAAGCATAACCAGCCTTATCTGCAAGGACATAGAAAGAATCATTGTGGATTTTATCAAGAAGGACATAGGCAACCTCTAGACTCCTGACTCAACCTAGTTTGGCTTCATTTAGGACAGGTCTTGCTTATTAAACCTAGTGGACATCTTTCAGAATGTCACCAAAGTCCTGGATGAGGGCAAAGCAGTACATACCAACTATCTTGACTTAACCTAGGGTTCGACACAATCCCCCACTCAGTTATTACTGAGAAACTCTCCCAGCTGGGGATCAACCCAAACATCACTAGATGGGTAGCAAATTGGCTCACTGACAGAATGCATACTGTCAGAGTTGGGGATTCCACCTCCACCAGTAGACCAGTTACCAGTGGTGTACCACAGGGATCTGTGCTGGGCCCTCTACTATTTGCAATCTACTTCTTAGACATCCAGGTGAAAGTAGATGGCCTGTGGCTTACTGAGTTTGCAGATGACTGCAGTCTAGGTGCAAGTGAGTCCCCCAATGATGTTAACATATTGCAAAAGGGGTTAACACAGACTAATGATTGGTGCCAGAGTCACAGACTAAAACTAAATGAAAAAAGTGCTTCATTATTCCCTTTGGCAAAGAAGTGGCCCCTGCAAATTACATTATAGATAGCACCTCTCTAAGCTCAAACACAGTGGTGAGAGACTTGGGAACACAGGTTGATTGCAATTTAAGCTTCAATCACCATGTCTCCACAGTGGTAAGGAAAGCCTTCTATGTTGGGCATTTCATAAATAAGGGCATTGCATCCAAAACTAAGGATATTATAACTCCTCTATCCTTGACCCTCATTAGACCACTAATTGAGTACAATGCTTCTTTTTCCATGTACCTCACCAGACACCTGCAACACCTGGAGAGACCACAGAAGTTTCTACCTAAGAAAATTAATGGCCTCCAAACCATGACCTACATGGAAAGACTGAAGGCCCTGTCTCTGTACTCTGTACCTTACAGGCTGCTGAGAGGCAACTTGAGCCAGGCCTACAGAGGGATCTCTGACCCTGCCCTAATGGAAATGCTCCACATCCACAAATCAAATGGTACAAGAGTCACTCACTCCAGGGATCTCAACCTAGCCTGTGATATAAACATAACATGTTGGAAAAACTCCCAGAGACTGACGCTCCTCTGGAATAAACTCCCACTTCACGTGAAGCAGAGCTCCTCAATAAACCTATTTTAAGTGCAACTCTGACAACTGGATAGCAGACAGTAAGTTCACCCCGTGGACAACACCTATGTCCCTCATAAACAGGGGCAGTCGGTGAAAATCATTGATTTGTTCTGCTATCAACAACTGTCTAACCATGGTCAGCTAGGGAACAAGGGTATTACATGGTTAGGTTTGTTAAGACCCTAGGGCCATTAGCCTAGTAACCTCATATGAAGATATCTCTACTAAATCTGCCCTTAATAACAACTAGCTCTTGTTGAAATTTATTGAGAAAAATGTATTTAACCATATTTGTAAAATTTTACAAAAACATTATAATTTATATTATTTAAAGTTATAGAAATCTAGTTATTTTAGAAACCTTATATTCTACCACAAACCTATTCAGGCCATATATCATATTCCATTCATTCATTCAACACTTTTACAAAAATAAGTTTCTGCCTCAGTCATATTTTTATAAAAACAATATGGAATCCCATGTAAACCAGGTGATAAATCCATATTATGCATTTTAACCATTCTAATTCTAATAATGGCATTGCCTTTTGTAACAAATAATTTTCTTCTTCACTTAATTTCAAAATTGTTCATAGCCTATCAGCTCCATCAACAGAAGTAATAATGAACATAGTATTCAAATACATGCAAAATACCACTTTGTGAAAGGGCTGAATTATATAAGCACACAGCAAGTCTCTTGTTATAGTAATTTACACACAAAATAATGATAACTCTTTCTAAGTCCTTTGAATAACGTGTTTTGTTTGGCTAATAACATATAAATCCTATTTGAAGCCAATTGTGCTCACTGTCTTTCCTTAGTATGACAATCATTTGATTCAAAATTATTTAAAAAACGTTTATATTCTTTCCAAACAATTTTCCATTCTTTTTTCTTTTGTGATAACAAATGCCATTCAACTTGACAAAAAATTTGTTTTTTTTGTTTAAACTTTAATTCCACTACTGCATTTGGTTATCACAAAAATCTTTAATGTTACTGCTTGTATTCAGAATTGTTTGAAAACCTCTTGCCATTCTTGTATTTCAAATACCCAACCATTCAACTTCTTAATGCCTTTAACATCTGCTATACTAATTTTGTTTGTATTGACCTCAGGTGCCAATGCCATATGATCTATTGTCTGTATATCAAAAAACATAGAAAAAAGCAGCATTAAATTACCAGTAAATGAAAAATAATCAATTTTTGCAACTAATCTCCCTCTTTTGCATGTAGGTCCAATACCGGGCCTTAACAGAAGTTTAAGCAAGTAACTGTCACCAACTTGAAATTGACTCAAGGCAAAACTATGGGAAGACCCCATAGGGTTTTGGCGGCATATTACAGAAATAGATTGCCAGGCCTTCCTTCTGCCCAGCAACTGCTGCTACCCAGTTTTTCCCCAGCCAGAATTCAAACCCAGTTCACCAGTTGGTAATCCTGTGCCTTAAATCTCTGTGCTATCAGGCCAGGTTGTAGTTTAAAGGTTTTTTCTTCTATATTAAGTTTTACTTTTATTTTTTAAGACCACCTGAGATTGCAATTCCAGTCCCCTACCATAATTATACTAGTATTCACCACCACACAGGACTTCAATTTTTTTTAAATACATTTTCTCTGTTTTTTGCACTAGTAGGTGCATATATAACAGTTACTTGAAATATTTCTAACCAAGATCTGAGGTCACAAATAATCAACCTGCCAGGTATTCCAGTTAATATATCTAAAATACTAATACCAGACATCACTAACACTGCTATACCAGAATCTAAATCCTTGCCAAAACTACATACCACCTTCTTACCCCATAAAACTTCAAGCTACTTTTTTGTATAGCAGGCAATTGTCATATATCCAAAACACATGCATTTCACATTTTTACAAAAATCTAAAACAATAAACCACCTTTTCTCATTTACAGTGCTGTTGGGCTAAGGCTGTGAGCTGTGGTTTCTGGGGTACAGATTTTGATTCCCTCAGCCCTCATTTGCCTTGTGTGTGACCTTGAGCAAGTCACTTAACTAGACAGTGCTCCAGGTAAACTGGGAATTTGGATACAACTTCTCTGTGGTACCCCGGATGGCAACCCTAGTAGCTACCTTTCCCTTTCTAACATGTTTTTGGCCCTTTGCCTTATTTTCCTTGTATGTACTTTTTAACTGTGGTTGTACTTCTATTATCTGTGCCTTCACTGTTATTTGCTTTGAGTTGTTACTAATGCCATCCTCCTTCCCGCTATCTTCATCCATTGACCCAACATTACTTTAAACAATATCTTCACTTTCATTTTCATGGAAAACTTCATTATCGAATAAGTTACTTATATGAGTAAGTACTGCCATGTTGTTCCTCCTTTAACAAACATAAATTATCCTGTAGTTTTTCCTCATTTGTCTGACATAGGATAACCTGTACATAGCATATATCTGGAGCCTTATATATTGGCACTTGATGATTATGGAAACCTTCCACTTCCTTCAACTACGGACATTCAAAGCTAAAACTTCCAATTGTCTTACATCTCCTGCCAGATGGTATAAAACTAGCTTTTGAATGTCCCACCTCTTCACATTATGCACATTTTCTTTTATTACATGGTTGTTTCAAATGTGTCAGTGAACCACAAAAATAACAAGTTTTCAATTGACTTTTATGCATCACATATCCATTATGCCCATTAACAAAAATGACACTAGGAGCAAGATATAGTTTGCCATTCACATTATGCTAAACAACCCACACTTCCCATGCTCCAGTCCACAAATCTCTACCATCATACACTTTTTGCATCTC
Source organism: Protopterus annectens (assembly GCF_019279795.1). Classification (NCBI taxonomy): domain Eukaryota; kingdom Metazoa; phylum Chordata; order Ceratodontiformes; family Protopteridae; genus Protopterus; species Protopterus annectens. The sequence goes on along the minus strand of NC_056730.1, from coordinate 304,069,949 downwards.
AAGTACATTTTATAACATTGCAAAATATTGTCCAAGCAGGCTGTAGTAAATTTTAACACTCCAAAACCACACTATAGGTTTTCTTTTATAGTTTATATTTAGTGCAGCAATCTCATACTGTGTTCATGGCTGACACAGTTGCTTTAGTTCACCCTGCTACAAAAATGATCTACGGTCTCAACATTCTTGCCTAATTGTATAAATGCTTAAACATCATAAATATAAAAGCTTAATGGCACAATAAGCATGTCCCAAACTTCATACCTATGTAGAACAATGTCAGCTTTTAACATAATTTAGACAAGAGGCAAGGAACTAATTTAAGAAGAGTGTTGAAATGCAACAGTAATGGAGCATTTCACTGCTGCACCATAGGAAAAGACAAACATCAGTGATGCTGCCATAGAATGCTCAACAGCAATACCTCTCCCTGACTGGTCATGTGACATGATCTTAAAAACACTTACATTGAGCTACATTGAAACTTATTGGAGAGATCCTTTGTTTAGCAAAGTCCATCAGTGTGTTACAAATCATGTGACTCTCTAGATGCAATAATATTACAGGCATGCAGAATAAAGATACAGTAGTGCTCAGAACAATCTGACTTATTGCCATCTGTAAAGTATGAGCTTCAATCTCCAAAATCTTATTGTGCAGAGCTGTACTGGTGAGTGCATGGCAAGGCTAGAGTAAACCACTGCAGAGCTGTACCTGTGAGTGTATAGCAAGGCTAGAGTACACCACTGTAGAGCTGTACCCATGAGTGCAAGGCAAGGCTAGAGTACACCACTGAGAGCTGTAAATGTGAGTGCATGGCAAGGCTAGAGTACACCACTGCAGAGCTGTACCTGTGACTGCATGGCAAGGCTAGACTACACCACTGCAGAGCTGTACCCATGAGTCTATGACAAGGCTAGAGTACACTACTGCAGAGCTGTACCAGTGAGTGCATAGCAAGGCCAGAGTACACCACTGCAGAGCTGTACCCGTGAGTGCATGGCAAAACTAGATTACACCACTGCAGACCTGTACCTGTGAGTGCATGTCAAGGCAAGAGTACAGGACTGCAGACCTGTACTCATGAGTTTATAGCAAGGGTAAAGTACACCACTGCAGAGCTGTACCCATGAGTACATGGCAAGGCTAGAGTACACTACTGCAGAGCTGTACCCATGAGTGCATGACAAGGCTAGAGTACACCACTGAGAGCTGTACATGTGAGTGCATGGCAAGGCTAGATTACACCACTGCAGACCTGTACACTGAGTGCATTGCAAGGCTAGAGTACACCACTGCAGAGCTGTACCCATGAGTGCATGGCAAGGCTAGAGTACACCACTGCAGAGTTATACCAGTGAGTGCATGGCAAGGCTAGATATAGCACTGCAGAGCTGTACCTGTGAGTGCATGGCTAGGCTAGAGTACACCATTGCAGAGCTGTACCTGTGACTGCATGGCAAGGCTAGAATACACCACTGCAGAGCTGTACTCTTGAGTGCATGACAAGGCTAGAGTACACCACTACAGAGCTGTACCACTGAGTGCATGCCAAGGCTACAGTACACTACTGCAGAGCTGTACCTGTAAGTGCATGGCAAGGCTAGAGTACACCACTTTGGAAGTTTGTGGTAATCAAGTTGTTTGTTCATAATGAGCCCAAAAACTGATGATCTGACTTACGAGTCTGAATCTGAGCTTTTGAAAGAGCCTGGTGACATGCCAGTGAGTAATTCCTACTATAAAAGAGAGTTACTTGAGGTGAGAGAACATGCTATTCTCATTATAAAGAATATACAATTAACAAGCAGAAACAGAGAGCTATATGTTAAAATAACATTTCTCACCACTTGGTTAGGAATGAGAAGAAATATGTGTCTTGGTGATACTGGAGGCCTTCAGGTTTACTGAATTGCCCTTTACAGTAGCACAAAAATGGTAGAAGAAAAGCAGTGCAGATAACTGACTGGGAGACAAAAGAAAAGTTATGCAGAAAAGAAAGCATATATGTGAAGAGGTGATATAAAATACTGGTTTATTTAAGGGAACAGACAGAAGCAGGAGGAAAATAAATCCAGAAAGGGGTGCAACAAAGAAAAGAAAGAAACATATTAAGAGAAATTGAAAGAAGAAGGATCTCATTTGTGCTTGGCTCAATGATAATTAGGAAGAAAAGTCAGAGGAAGCCACAGAAAAAAAGTTAAACTGAGCTGTGAAGTTACAAATATCTCATATGTGGAATACCCATAACTAGCATTTATAAATAGTCAGTTATCTCATCAAGAAAGTTTGCATATGTTTTTCCATTTCACAACATCACATTTAACAGCATTAGCATTATTTTTATTTGTCATCATAACTTTTGTGCTCATTTTAAAACCACATTACAAAGATTTTGCAGGCTTAGTATACCTAGCATGTGTGTGAATGAGAGGGAGGATAGAGGAATGGTGATGCAAGGAGTAGAGGTGGCGAAGGTGGATAAGTTTAAATATTTGGGATCAATAGTTCAGAGTAATGGTGAGTGTGGAAGAGAGGTGAAGAAGAGAGTACAGGCAGGATGGAGTGGGTGGAGAAGAGTGTCAGGAGTGATTTGTGACAGACGAGTACCAGAAAGAGTGAAAGGGAAGATCTACAAGAGGGTAGTGAGACCAGCTATGTTATATGGGTTGGAGACAGTGGCATTGACAAAAAGGCAGGGGTTAGAGCTGGATGTGGCAGAGTTAAAGATGTTAAGATTTGCACTGGGTGTGATGAGGGTGGACAGGATTAGGAATAAGTATATTAGATGGTCAAGCCCAGGTTGGAATGTTTGGAGACAAAGCCAGAGAGGCACGATTACGTTGGTTTGGACATGTGCTGAGGAGGGATGCTGAGTATATTGGGAAAAAGATGCTATGGATGAAGCTACCAGGTAACAGAAAAAGAGGAAGGCCTAAGATAAGGTTTATGGATGTGGTGAGAGAGGACATGCAGGTGGTTGGTGTGACAGAGCAAGATGCAGAGGACAGGAAGAAAAGGAAACAGATGATCCACTGTGGCAACCCCTAATGGAAACAGCTGAAAGAAGATGGTGAGTATACCTAGTGTGTGCTCCTCAATATCATAAAATTCTGCACCACAACCCAGTGACATAAGAATGCCTGAGTGATGGGACATAAAGTTACCCAATATTAGTGGAGACTTGTGGTAAACTGTTGTCACATCCAAAACACATTCAGAGAAGAAGAGAATTTCTAATTCCATGCAAAATTACTTGAATGGTGCTAGTTAACAGGCAAAGGCAGATCAGGGAACTATGGTAAATTAGCAGATAAGGCAATGCATGACTACATGGCTTAGACAGTAATTAACAAACATATGGCATAAAGAAGTCATTCAAATAAAGTAACCTCAAAAGATATCACATAATGAAAGCAATTTCCATAACTGTCTTGCTCCAGTGACAGAATTATTTCCTCTATAAGCCCATCCAGGTAGATAGACAGAGAGAGAGAAAGAGAGAATAGATTATTTAAACTGATGTACCCCAAATAATGGAGTGAGAGTCCTGTGCTCAGCTTGTAAGCCATTCAACTCATAAGGTAAATATGATGGCCAAATGTTGTTTAGTCAGACAAACCAGACAAGCCATAATACAAATAAACTGAACTTCCAGCCTTCCACCCCCATGCAGGTGTGAGAAGCCCGAAACCAACACTAAATATGAACAATGGTCATTCAAGTTGATTCAAGAAGAGTTCAACTGTGTATATATATATATATATATATATATATATATATATATATATATATATATATATATATATGGGTTCCATACACTAGATCGAATTTTCACTAATTCGAAGTAGTGCATGGAATGCTCACTGCAGCGAAAGTGCACTTAATTGAAAGTGCACTTACGCGAAGTTCAGTACAACGAACGGGTGTTGTACTGAACTTCCGTGCAGTACTCACAGACCTTAGGGTTAGGGCATGGGTCATACGGCTATCCCCTTACCATGACCCATGCCCTAACCCTAAGGTCCGTGACTATTGCACCATAGTGGAGGACATAGCCTGTTTTTTATGTCCTCCACTGTGCTGCAGTGTTTTCGGTGAAGTGCACTTACGCAAAAGTTCACTTTCGTTAAAGTGAACTTTCTCAGAAGTGAGGCTTCCTATTACAAGTTCAAAGTAGTGAACTTTTGTTCTTGTAATAGAAAACCATATATATTTATATATATATATATATATATATATATATATATATATATATATATATATATATATATATATATATATATGGGTATAGGACACATGCTCAACTAGCATATGTCCGAATCACAAAACATCGAACACACATACATGAAAGCGCTTCATCGAAAAGTGCTTCTGTGTATGTGTAGTTCAAAAAAAAAAACAAATCTACATTTCTGCAGGGGGGCTTTGTCCCCCTGCACCCCCCACACACCCCCTACTTTATTATTCTCACTCCGAGATCGCACTACAGTGGGGAAAAGGGAATTTTCCCTTACCCATACTGTAGTCTGATCTACGAAACAGGCACACATACACGGAAATGCACAATACACAATACTGAAACCCCAAAAAGGTGAAATTCAAAATCGCGAACGTAAACACACCATACACCACACAACGCATACACCATTCTTACGACACTACAACAAATAAACAAAACACACACAAACACAAAAACACCAATAAACAAACCTACCCTATAAATAAGCAGGCGGCAAGCCCCCCCTGCACTCCCTCATTTGGGGGGGGTGCTGCATCCCCCACACCCAAACTACTTATATACTTCGTTTCCCTCCCTTCGCTCTCCACCCATCCCCATATCATTACCTTTATACCTATCCATACAACCACACCCCCTCACTTCCTCCCAAATCCCCCACCCCTCTACTTCCTGTTCTCATACTACCTCCCTTCTTTGCTCCTCCCCACACTTACCTACTATCCACTATCAAAGACTACTATACCTTTCTCCCAACCCTTCCTCTACATCCCATAAAGTGACATGTCTCTTACAACTCAAACTATACTCTTACCTTCTCTACTCCTTATACTCTATCACCTCACCTCCTATTTCCATCCCTCAAACACCACTCTTAACTGAAGTACTACACCAAAACCCTATCTACTAATTTGTCCCTCCATCCTTCCCCCAACCACTCCTGTTCCTAAAATAACAATATCTCCCCCCTCCCCTTTAAAACAAACAAAAAAACAAAGTCTACTTACTCAAAGTAAAACCCCATTACAACCCTCTCCTTCTATCTGGTGACATTCATCCTAACCCAGGCCCTACAGCTACTACCCTGAACAATAACCCCCCCTGTATCTAAGCCTGCCAACCTCTCCAACCCACAAAAACAAGTACAATTCTGCTCTATCAATGTCAGGAGCCTTGTAAATAAAGTTCAAGAACTCCATGCTTGGCTAGCTAACTATACTCCTAACATAGTTACCCTAACTGAAACATGGTTAAAACCACACCATCTGGACACTGAAATCATCCCTCCTGGTTATAATATCCTTAGATTAGACTGACCTAAAAGAAAAGGAGGAGGAGTCTCCATACTCTACTCCATCTGTCTCTCCCAAATCAGTCCCACAATAGACTTACCCTCCTTCTCACCAGCTGAACTCCTACTGACCAACTTCAAACTTAACAGTTTCAACACCATAACTGTCGCAGCAATCTATATTCCCCCGGTGATAATATTAACATGCTTGAGAACATCCTATCTCACCTCTCACATACCATCCACAATGAAATAATTATACTGGGAGATGTAAATATTGATTGGCTTAAAATACAAGCTCCCAACACTACTTCCTGTATAAACCTGCATGGGTTTGAGCAGCTAATCACAACCCCAACCTACATTAAAAAATCTCAGCTACCTAGCTCTCTTCTTGACTGGATATTGGTCTCCCACCCTCAAAACTATCATAACTCCCAAATGCTTCCAAATGCCTTCAGCGACCACTGCCATATAACAGTTACCAGACATACTCCCCACCTTACCAAACCTAACAAATTTATTACCACCAGCTCACTTTCTCATTTCTGTCCTAACTCTTTATTCAACATCTCTCCAAAATTAACTGGTCTTACCTCACCACTCTTTCTTTACATGAAGCTGTCCACTCCTTCAACACTACATTCCTAAACATTCTTAACTCCCTTGCTCCTCTTCGCACAATTAGAATCAAATCTAATACTGCTCCCTGGCTCACTAAAGCTACCAGAACCCTCATGAAAGACCAGGATAGGATTTGGAAAATGTGGACTAAAACTAGGACCCCTTTTCTTCTTCAGAAATATAAAGAACTCAGAAATAAAATTAAAAAAATCATCCATTATGAGAAAATAAACCTCTATGCCAATACTCCGTCTACTCTTAAATCAGACACAAAGAAATTCTGGAGCTCTGTTAAACAGACTCTTCAACCAGGAAACCCTTCCTCTCCTAACCCATGTCTCAATGCAACACCTGAAGACATAGCCAACAAATTTAACAATCATTTTATAAACTCAATAACCTCCATAATAAATTCTCTCCCCACCCAGAAACAACACTAGCACTCCCACAAACTCTATACCTCTTCCAAACCCTCCTAACTCCTTTTCTCTAAAAGCAGTATCAACTAACTATGTAAGGTCATTACTCTCTAAACTTAAACCTTGCTCCCCATCTGTAGACAAACTACCCTTTTACTTCCTGCAGATTGCCTCTGAACCTCTTGCCTATCCTGTATCCATCTTAATCAACCGATCCATTTCTGAATCATATGTCCCCACTGTATGGAAGAATTTCTTTACTCTACCCATTCACAGAGGGCAACTCCCCAGACATATCCAACTTCAGACCGATTGCCATACTCTCTCCACTCTCATAAATCCTAGAGAAATGCATTCACAAGCAGGTAATGCATTACCTTCACCAGGAAAACCTTCTCACACCCACACAGCATGGTTTTCATCCCAATCATAGTACAACTACTGCACTCATATCATTCATCAACATAGTCTCCCTAGCTCGTGATAACAATAAACTTGTCTCATGCCTATTCCTTGACCTTTCTAAAGCCTTTGATACTGTCTCTCACCCACTCCTTCTAGATAAACTCACTAACGTACATTTCTCTCCCCTACCATGTCCTGGTTCTCCAGCTATCTCTCTACCCACCAGCAATCAGTTAAATTGCTCTCTGCACTATCCTCCCCTCTCACTCTACAAATGGGAGTCCCCCAAGGGTCCATACTTGGACCACTACTCTTTAATATTTTCACCAACTTGCTCTACTCCTCTTGTCCCTAGTCATCTCTTGTGCAATATGCTGATGACTCAACTGTTATAACCATTGCTGACAACCCAACTGACCTCCACTCAATTACCCAGGCATCCTTCCACACCATTGAGACTTGGCTTAGTGATAACAAACTAATACTTAATCCAAAAAAACTAAGCTCCTACTCTTCCTCCCTAAAAACATCACCACACTCAAAAGTACATTTACCATCTTATCCTGCAACAACACTATCATCTCAGCTGAATCCAGTACTAAATTGCTAGGTTTTACAATAGATGATCAGCTTAAGTTTGATCTCCATATTACTAACTCGGTAAAAAGATCTCATCAACAACTTGGACACCTTTTCCGTAGCAAGAAATACTTAACTAACACTGCCTGAATAAATCTCTCCCAGGCTTTATTACTCCCAACACTCCTGTACAGCTGCCACATATTCACAAACCTAAATTCTGCACTTATTTCCAGGCTTGAAACTACCTATAATAAGATCGCCAGATTTGCAGCTAACCAAACCTACAAGTCACACTACTGCTTAGCACTACAGCAAATAGACTGGCTAGAATTCCCTCAGCTGCTGCAACTATACCAACTACAAATCATCCACTCTATCCTCTATCTACCCTCCTTCTGCCCCAGCCTCTCCACTATCATATCCAAATATTCTCTTGCTAGGATGCTACGCAGCTCAAATCAAGAATTATTAGACATCTACAAACCCAAAACCAAAATAGGCTGCCTTCTCTATAAATCCAACCCAGCTACATCCTGGAACCATACTACCAAAAGAAGAAGCACCACAGTGTATCCAACTGCCCAAATAAATCCTGCAAGCACGATGAAATAACATACTGTTTATTACAAAAAACAAAAAATCACATAAGCGCTTTTCGTCAGGCCACATAGCCCAACTTCTTCAGATAATTATACTACATAGGACATGAAGTATATAGGAAGTGAAAAGGAAGTGAAAAGTCAGCTGGTTCCTGAATCAGCAGGAATCAGCTGCTCTTAAAGTGGCAACCACCTTCATTCATTACCTAAAATATGTAGCTTAAACAACTTCATCTACACATTGTTTCAAAACAATATTTTTAAAATAACAGATAAATAGTATAAAAAGATCTAAAACCAGTGATAATCTATTATAAAATATTAATGAAGTTAAAATTAAAATTAACAGTATATATGTATGTTTATATTTTTATTATTTTTATGTTCGAGTAAAATAAACCTTAAAAGCATGTGAATGTGAATAAAAAACAGCAAAACCTTACTTGAGAAACTGAAAATCAAATACACTCTAAGACAATAGTATGCATAGACCATTTTAAACACAGCATAATAGTCAGCTCCTAACCAAATTTTTAAGTTGTAGTATGCACTTAATTGAATACATTTCATTAATGCCTGGAGGGTAACATGCAAAGGTACGTAATTGCCAACTCAATTCTAATTTCTCTAAGAGCAAGGAAAGAGGCCCTCCTCTAGGGTCGTAGGCAATACAATCTATAGCCCTAAAAATAAAACCATGGGAGGGTGCTTTCATAATATGCCTGGCCAATGCGTTCTCTGATTTGTTAGACCTAATAGCGTATGTGTGTTCATAGACCCTGCCCCTAAGCCTTCTGTCAGTTTTTCCGATATAGAAGGCAGGACAGGTATGACACTTAGCCAGGTATACCACTCCGTTGGAGTTGCAATCAAATTTGAACTTAGTATTGTATTCAAAACCTCTTATCCTAAATTTTGTTCCCTGCTCCATATATTTACAGTAAGGGCATGATAAACACTTATTCATACCTGCATGGTTAAATGTAGCAGAGTTTGAGTACCGAGTTTCCACTAGATTCTTTAAGTTTTTTCCTTTTCTATAAACTATTTTAGGGAAGGCAATAGGGTCTCTTAGTAAATGTGTATCAAGTCCCAATTTTTCCTTAAAATATTTATAAAATCATAACTGTCTATACAATACGTAATAATAAGTCTGTTTCCATTTTCGTTTAGTGTCACATCCTGCGATGTACAACTGTTTGTTTCTAAACTCTGGTTACTTGATAGTATTGCTTTATACAAGCCCACCTCTCTTTTATTTTTCACTTCCTGACAAATTTCTTGTAGGAGTGAAATAGGATAACCTCTCTTTTTAAACATGTCCATAAGTGTTGAGCATTCTTCAATGAACTGGTTGTCATCCGTAACCATTCGAGCTGCCCTTACAAATTGGCCCTTAACAACCAAACGTTTTTGGTGGGCCGGATGGCAGCTACTATAGTAAAGAAATGCATTTGAATATGTTTCCTGTCTATAAATCCTGGCTTTAAAACATTGGTTTTGTCTATCCTTACTTAAATCAACATCCAAATAAGCAATTCTATCTTGTGAAAAATTGTATGTGAATTTTAAGAATGTACTAGTGGTGTTTAAGTAAGTTAAAAAGTTAGAAGCCTCCTGTTGGTTACCCTGGAACAGGATAAATATATCATCCAGGAAACGTATATAGTATTTAATCTTACTTGTGTATGTAGTTACACCAAAGAAAGGTAATAACAACAACTATAGACTAATTCACCAATGCAGCTAACCAGGGTAATAATTTTCATAATGGCCACTATGGTCCAAGAAGCCAAAATAGCTTTGGTAATCAGGATTTTCATACAACCTGAGGCAAGGCACAAAGAAAATGTACTATCATCCACACCAGTAACTAGTGAACATACTAATGTGGGGACTATGGATCTTTCCATTGCAGAACCGACACAGCAGGAGAAACCAGATGAAGAGAATGCATTTTTAGAAGAACCAGTTGTTACTATTGTATATAATTCCACTGGGGACTTTAAGATTTTCTGATTTCCATGTTGACACTACTTTAGCTAACTTATTAGCAAAAGGATTCACTTTTGTTCCTTCATGTAGAACCAAAGAGTTTATTATTGATTTTAAATTATTCATTAGGAAGTTGAATTTAAACTTATTACTAGGAGAGGCACCATCCTCTATCACACCATTTTTTGTTTGAAAAAATATGTATGTTAGATATTTTTCACAAAATAAACAAGATGAATAATGAATACACCACTAGTTTTAATTATAACATCACCAAGGAAGAAAAACAAGCACTTATGTATCTGCAACAAGCACATGTCAGGACCATGAAACCAAATAAAGGAGGGGGCATAGCCATTTTCAACTTGGATGATTATAACAATAAAATTCAAACCATTTTAGAAAGTGACATTTATGAGGAGGTATCAAAGAATGAATTAAACATAGCTTATAGAAGAGTTAGGATATTTCTTGAAGAATTATTCATTGAAGCAAGGATAGACATGACTGTAGCAAATTATTTACATATGTCGGCCCCAAGAATACCTACTATTTTTGGAGTACCAAAAATACATAAATGCATAGACAACCCACCCATGAGACCATTGCAAGTATTACTTATGCTTGCTCTAAATTTATGGACCACACTTTAAAGAAATATGTGGCTCAGCAAAAGTACATTTGTAAAGATTCTTGGACATTTTTGGATAATATAAACCACCTACAATACCAAGATGATTTAAATGTTCTTACAATAGATGTGAAAGACTTGTATTCATCAATTTCCCACACAGAGGAAACTGAATGGGTGAGTTTATTACTACATGATAAGGGAGCCCCTCAGAATGAAATAAAATTGATGGCTGAATTATTGGATACAGTTCTTTCCAACAATTACATCACTTTGTGGTACATTTGCAAATTTAGTAATGGCCTACTGGGGTAGCTACATACACAAGTAAGATTAAATACTATATAAGTTTCCTGGATGATATATTTATCCTGTTCCAGGGTAACCAACAGGAGGCTCACCACTAGTACATTCTTAAAATTCACATACAATTGTTCACAGGATAGAATTGCTTATTTGGATGTTGATTTAAGTAAGGATAGACAAAACCAATGTTTTAAAGCCAGGATTTATAGAAAGGAAACATATTCAAATGCATCTCTTTACTATAGTAGCTGCCATCCAGCCCACCCAATTTAAGGGCAGCTCAAATAGTTACGGATGACAACCAGTTCATTGAAGAATGCTCAACACTTATGGACATGTTTAAAAAGAGAGGTTATCCTATTTCACTGCTACAAGAAATTTGTTAGGAAGTGAAAAAAAAAAAGAAAGTGGGCTTGTATAAAGCAATGCTATCAAGTAACCAGAGTATAGAAACAAACAGTTGTACATCACAGGATGTGACAACTAAAAAAAATGGAACAGACTTATTATTACATTATTGTATAGACAGTTATGATTTTATAAATATTTTAAGGAAAAATTGGGACTTGATAAACATGGATACAGTTTATAGAAAAGAAAAAACTTAAAGAATCTAGTGGAAACTCAGTACTCAAACTCTGCTACATTTAACCATGCAGGTATGAATAAGTGTTTGTCATGCCCTTACTGTAAATATATGGAGCAGGGAACAAAATTTAGGATAAGAGATTTTGAATACAATACTTGTCATACCTGTCCTGCCTTCTATATCGGAAAAACTACAGAAGGCTTAGGGACAGGGTCTATGAACACACATACGCTATTAGGTCTAACAAATCAGAGAACACATTGGCCAGGCATATTATGAAAGCACCCTCCCATGGTTTTATTTATTTATTTATTTATTTGCTTTTGTTTAACCAGGATGTTCCATTGGGCCAAGTGAACCCATTTTCAATGGAGTCCTGGGGAGAAAAGCTCCGACAAAGAATACATGTTACAGAGATAAACATTACATAGCATACAAGGCATAACAAGGTATAGTTTACAATCGGTAAAACTGTAAACAAAAATAAAATAAAAATTAACAAATTCTTAAATCAGGATGATAGATGATATTAAGAAATTGATTATGAGTAAAATAGATGAGGTGAGGGTGATAAGAATACAGGAAGTGGAGAATGCTTATGTGGGGTGGGAGCAGGACCATTCCCATGTGGATGTAAGGTAAGAGTGAAGTGATTTTTTAAAGGTTGGAAGGCTAGTGATGGTGCGAATGGAGGGAGGGAGAGAGTTCCATAGTAGAGCTAGGGAAAAAGAGAGGAGGTTATGTCCTGGGGGGCGAAGGGGTCTGTAGACTTCTATTAGGTTTTGATTAGTAGATCTTAGAAGTCTTTGAGTCTGGTGAATTTTAAAGGTAGTAGATAGGGAGGGACAGAGGGATGGTTGGAAAATGAGTTTGTGTGCATATGTGAGTTGGGTGTAGGAGAGGTAGTTGGGAAGTTCGAGCCAATTTAGTTTATGGAGTGGTGCGCAGTGATGCGTTGAAGCTTTGTTACTAGTGGCAAATTTGGCTATTTTGTTGTAACAGGTAGATAGTTTAGTTTTGATAGATGATTGTAGATTAGTTAAAAGTGAGGCACCATATAGGAGAGAGGGTAAGAGAAATGTGGTAGAGAGAGTGAGTTTGGTTGCTGATGAGAGGAATCGCTTGTGTCAATAGAGCAGGCCGAGTTTTTGGTGAGTTTTTTTAATGTTTATGAGTAGATGGGACTCAAATTTAAGTTTATCGTCGATTTGAACTCCTAGTAGTTTGGTTTCAGATACCAGTTCAAGTGGAGTATTATTTTGACTGGTGATGGAGAATAGTTGTCTATCAAATGTGTTGGTTTTAGAGGGGGTAAATACCATTAGTTGTGATTTAGCTGCATTAAGGGCAAGATGATTATCTTTCATCCACTGTTCTGTGGTGGAGAATGCTTCTTGAATGAGCTTTAGGAGGGTTGGAATGGAAGAGGCTGCACAGATGATTGTAGAATCATCTGCGTATTGGATGATTTTAGCATGGGGGATAGAGTGATAGTAATCATTTATGAAGATGTTAAAGAGGAGGGGGCCTAATATGGAGCCTTGTGGGACACCTGTGGGGGTGTTAAGGAAAGAGGAGATGGCTTTTTTCCATTTGACAGCTTGTTGCCTGTTTGAGAGATAGCTGGTGAACCAATTAAGAGTTGAAGGTGATAGGTTTAGCTTTGACAATTTAGTAAGTAGTAGGTTATGGGAGATGGTGTCGAATGCCTTGGAGAGAACAAGTAGGATGGTAGATACAGTAAGGCCAGAGTCTCTAGCTTTATTCACAGTTTCAAGAAATGAAAGAAGGGCTGTCATAGTACTATGATTAGGGCGGAAGCTGTGTTGAGTAGGAGTTAGTAATTTGTTGTCTAATAAATGGGGAAGGAGTTGTAAATGGATGCATTTTTCTAGAATTTTTGAGATAAGAGAGAGGATGGCGATGGGCCTGAAGTTGGTAATGCTAGTATTATTTCCTCCTTTATGAAGGGGAATGATGAAAGCCTTTTTCCAGATTTGTGGAACAAGACCTTCTTGGATGGAGCGGTTTATTAGGATACTAATTGGAAGGGCGATGGCATCTGAAGATGTGCTGAGGAAGTGTGAGGGGATGTTATCGGGGGCATTGGTGCATGGTTTTAACTTCTGTAGTAGTTTTTTTATAGTGGAAGTAGGGATGGGTTTCAGTGAGAATGTATAAAACTTTTAAAAATAAAAGTTTTATTTTTAGGGCTATAGATTGTATTGCCTACGACCCTAGAGGAGGGCCTCTTTCCTTGCTCTTAGAGAAATTAGAATTGAGTTGGCAATTACGCCCCTTTGCATGTTACCTCCAGGCATTAATGAAATGTATTCAATTAAGTGCATACTACAACTTAAAAATTTTTGTTAGGAGCTGACTATTATGCTGTGTTTAAAATGGTCTATGCACTATTGTGTCTTAGAGTGTTTTTGATTTTCAGTTTCTCAAAAGGTTTTTTGCTTTTTTTATTACATTTCACATGCTTTTAAGGTTTATTTTAAAAATATAAACATACATATATACTGTTAATTTTAATTTTAACTGCATTAATATTTTATAATAGATTATCACTGGTTTTAGATCTTTTTATACTATTTATCTGTTATTTTAAAATATTGTTTTGAAACAATGTGTAGATGAGAGTTGTTTAAGCTACATATTTTAGGTAATGAATGAAGGTGTGGACCCTAAAAGCTTTTATGTGATTTTTTGTTTTTTGTAATAAACAGTATGTTATTTCATCGTGCTTGCAGGATTTATTTGGGCAGTTGGATACACTGTGGTGCTTCTTCTTTTAGTAGTACGAACCCAGTTTGTGTTTGTGTGTTTCAAATTAGCCAAACACTATTCCCCTGCCTTCCCCTCCCTCTATCTCCAACCTCTCTTAATTATACAACCTACCTACTACTAATAACTATAAATCTGCATAACTATTAACTCATTTTGCTCTAAGCAGCAAATAATATAAGTAACTAGTCACATTTTCTTCTGCTAGTTGTTTAAAACCTTATTTGTAACAACTCACATATTTGTCTGCCAATTGTTAATACTCTTTATAATTGAACCTGACTTTTTTTTTTTTCTCCAGAGATCTCTGCTTAAGATCCTGTAGCTAGATGTTTACTACTATATATTTACTAAACATTAAATAAATTGGTTTCTAGTCTGAGAGCTTTTTCTCCCTGGGTCTCTGCTGAAAATGAGCCAAAAGCTTAGCCACACTAACCCGGTTAACAAATGCAGAATAAATAAATAAATAAATAAATACTAACTTAGAGGTTGCACCAAGCAGAGAAAGAACCTACCTACCCTAACCCACAACTCAGACTAGATGGCTTAGTGGTTAAGGCATGTTCTGTGGTGTTCCATGCTTACTCCCATGTCCAAAGAATATGCTAATTGTTTCCATCTCAAACTCACCAATGAAAGGAGCTGTCGCTAGGTGATTGACTAATGTCTCCGCTGTTACCGGTGATAAGCGGGTTGAAGACCTACTCTTACCCATGCCAGGGACCCTTGCTAAAGGTGGGAGGGGTATATGTGCCCCTATTGGCCATAGTGCCCAGCCTGGGGTTACCTGGGAGCTCCTGTTGAGCGAAAGATGGCCATAAAAAACCGCAACCTGCCAAACATGAACTTAAGAAATTGTGGTGAGAAAGAGGGCTTTCAGAGGCAGTGAGATATCATCATAATTAATGACAGACTTACTTATGGCAATCAGACTCCAGTGTAAGGGGCAGTATTCATAATATCAGCATACATGCCCCACAGCAGGTTGTGATAGTGAGGAAAGAAATGCACTCAGACAGCAGTTGTAGTACCTACTAGATAAAGAAGGACAACATGAATTGGTGTCCATTCTCTAGGCACTCTCTGGCAAATGGCTTGAACACATGGTTCAGATGGTTCAACAGTCACATGATCACATACATCACATACATTCACACACACATGCAATTCAGGTAGACTTTCTCCTAAAAAGGAAAAAGGACTGGGGGAAAGAAGGTTCCCAGCAAGATTGCAAGTCATGAAACAGTCAGCCCACAGCATAAACCAAGCCATTAGTTACAACAATCAGCAAGCAGCAGACAGGATGAGGTAAGGTCAACAGACCAGGCTGAAGACCAGAAAGTTGACTGGAGAGAAAGTACAGCAGTTCAAGGAATTACTCAGGGTTCTAGCACCCCAAGAGTTGAAGGTGGCAGCGCCAGCAAGCAGCATGTGTGGACTACAGAAATGATATGTGGCTGAGCCAGGTATGGAAATAAGGTACATAAAACATAAGTGGTGGGTGGTGGAAGGAAGGAAGAAGTCAAAAAAAAAAAAGGTGCAGGGAAGAAGAGGGAGGTAGAAAAGACTGACCAGACTAGGAATAGGCATCAAAAAACTACAAACAAACTTCTGGAATGTGTGAGTAGTAAGGCACAAAGAAACTATATCAGCTGCAAAGGCAGGGCAAGAAAGATAAGAAGATAGGTCAGACACCCTTCATAAGGTCAGGAAAGCAGCAGGCTCAGATGAGGTGCAGATAGATATGATATGATGGGGGAGTGAGGGGAGAAGAAGCTCCTGAGAGGATACTATAACAGTGTGGAGAAGAGGTGTATCCCAGATGACTGGAAAATAAGCATACTTGTGCCAGTGTATAAGACCACACTGCATGAAAGTTCTGGAGAGAGTGATTGATAAACGATACACAGAGTAGTAGAATGTAAGATGGGAGATGAACAGTTCAGATTCAGATCAGGGTGCAACCCAATGTTTTGCATTGAGACAGATACTTGACTGGGCATTCTAAACTTGGAAAGAAAGCATATGTCCCAAGAAAGAAAAGCTAATCTGGGCAGTACTGCAGTGATTTGAAGTCCGGAAACATTAGTAGAATTAGTGCAGGCTATGTACAAGGACCCATGACAAATCAAGAAGAAGCTGAGAACAGAGATAGAAGGAAGATAGTGGAACAGGAAATAGTCTGAAGAGGTCAAGAATCAGAGGGAATCAGAGGGAGTATCAGGTGTAGTCTATCTAAAAAGAATGCCAAAGAAGCTGAAAAGCAAGGTGAACAAGACAGTGAGCAGAAGACAATCTGGTGAGGAAGATTTGGGACAGACAGGAAGAAGATAAGAAGGTGGATGATTGTGTGTGAAAGAAGATTCATGACAAATCAGGCATAAATGTTGAAGAGGATTAGGTATCATTGTATTTAATCATATTTGATCTAATGATATTCTTCAGTACATTTTACCAGTTGTAATTTGAGTTTAGACTAGTTGTTGTGTGTGTAATTTTTCTGTTTTAGATATTTTTATTTAGTGCTAAATTAAAAAAAAATTAATAACAACTCAGAATATAATATAAAGGCACAAAACAATAATCTATAGTTAAGAAGAAAAATAAGAGTAACTAATAATAAAAGAGTCATCACCAAAATATGTTCCTTCATTGCACAACCAAAATCCATATATACACAACATTTTGCATAAGGATTGCACAACCTGAATGCAACTATATCCCAAACACATTACACACCCAATCAGATGACTTTCAATCATCTCAGTGTGTCATAGCAAAAGTGAGGAAAATATGTCAGATGCCCAGGCATCAACTTCAGCTAATACCAAACATTAAAAAAAATGACTAACAGCTTGCAATCTGTCAGTCTAGTGATCATGATCACAATCATTCACAACTTCCACAGGGAGAGACAAAGAGAAACAATTATAAGAATGGATATAAAGTAAATGACTTAACTGAAAATTGGAACATTTTTTAACAGAAACTTGAGACAATATTTGATAATCACACAATCTCGGGGTACAATAAAGAAGAATTAAAATAACTAGGCTTTGTTTTCCTTGATATAAATTAAATAAACAGGTACAGTTAGGGGAAACTGACTGTAAGCTGGATAACAGGAAAGAAGCTGCTAATGCCATAAAGTAATGTCTCTGTGAGAGGGAGCATAGGAAGGAGTAACAGTTTGACTGTGAATAACAAGGAAGAGGCATAACAAAATGAATAGGGAAGCAAATTTTAAGAATGGCTTGAGTCAGAATAAAAAAAATTAACAGGATGAAGATGGTAAAGGTAATAATTCATGGAGAGTATATTGACTTTAGAAGAAGAAGAAGAAGAGAAAAATAGAAAAAAAGGGGAAAAAGAGAGGGATAATTAGTGGGAACATTTAATATAAGTTGTGATTTATGAGTGTGAGGAAAAAAAATAAGGTAAGTAAAGTTGAAGGGAGTAAAAGTGGGTTCTGGTCTATCTCTTAATGGCTGGCCAAAAAAAACTAAAAAAATAAAATGAAAAAAGAAGCTGAACTAAAGTTAAGGTCAGGTCTGAGTAATTGTAAACAAATGTCATGCTGTATGCATTTGTATTTGTATGAAAACTGCTATAAATGAATAACAAACAAGTTTGCATCATTAAAAGCCTTGAAGATGAATCAGTGTGTACTGTCAGTCTCCTGATTCCCATTACACCTGTAAGACAGAGACCCTGATGTGGGGGGCTCTGACAGCATGGTGTCAGAACTGGTGATTAACCACTGTCTGGAGAGCTATGACTACAAATCTGGCAAAAAGAAGAACAAGGAGTCGGTAATACAGATCTTGGCATTCTGACAAGGGTATTGGTAAGGTGCACAGTGAGCACACTATAATAAATGACTTAAGGGTTATTGTTCACTTGTAAAGTGGATGAGGTGGGCTGGTATAAGACCCTTTTTTGTATTCAGATCTGTATAAAAGATTACAGCCACAAGCACAAATGAGGAAGCCTTAGGAGTGGTAGAGAGAAGGTATACAATGTGAGAGGCCTTTTAGCAGTTTAACTACAACTCACTAGCCTCTGAGAAAATAGAGAGTCCCTTGCAAAATTTGAAAAGATACTTCCTGGTGATTGAATAGCATTTATGTAACACCAGGTATCAGAACAGATAGTACAGCTACAGAACACAAGTAAGCTGACATCAAAAGGCAGCAAACACTAGAAGATTTATCACTTCTAAAAGCACAAGTAACAGTCCCAGAAGCATCTGATCCAATGTCCTTAAGTTTATTCAGCATCCTAATCCTAATCACATATAGATCTTCCTGTCATCCTTTAAAAGAGTGGTTACTGCAGATCAGCTGACTCAAATCTGGTCAGTCTTCTGTAGTGTCCTAATGATCACAAGAAATCATCAAAATATCTCCTGAAACATACCAATTCAGAATTTTGCAGTGTCATCTGTAACACATTCCTAACTAAATGTTCATGCAGATAAAAGAACTTTGTTAGGAATGGACAAGACTATAAAACAGAAGATCACAGAAAATATGACAATAAATATCAGTTGAAAACTCCCCTTTATTTTGCCCACAAATGTAAAAATATTGGCTTAATAATATTGACTAAAACAGAAAATAAACTATTTAGATTAGCAGACAACATTTTTCAAACAAGGAAGTAGTAACAGGTCCCTTTTGAAGTGGAGCTCATTATAGAAGCACATTAGGTAAAGTCCTTAATAGACAGCGGCAACATGCAATACTTGATTCTGAAAGAGTGTGTTCTACAGCAGGCTAAATCTAACAACTGATTTTTAAAGAGTAAATAAGTGTGAGATGACTGCAAATACTATCCTACTATAAAATTTAATTGTGATATACAAAACAGAATTGTTACACAGAAGTTTTGATTTGTAAAACAATTACCTTATTCATTCATCTTGGAGAACATCTCTAAATACATCAGTCAGCTATTAGCAATGTTTTAACAGTAAAGAAGTATTCACAATATTGAATACAACTAAACAGAAGAACACATAGTAGATGATTATGCAGAACCAGACACAATACAATAAGCATATCTTTTCGTCTACCTTATGAAGCTCATGAAAGTTATGATATTATCAGTCGGTTACTGTTTAAAGAATGGACTGAACCTGACTTAAAGAAAGAGACTCATAATTACAATGCTTAAACCCTGTCAGTAAGAGTTGCATCCTAAGGCAAATGACCATTCTGTGATACATAAAAGAAAGCAAAACCAAAAGAATCATGAAGATAGTTGCTTGATTACTCTGGCTTGGGATTGCCAAAGACATAGAGAAGCATTGCTGACCAAGAAACCAGTTGCCAGTAAGTATCTACTTATAAACCTCCAAAGGCTTAATTGTGCCCATTCTACAGTGAATATGCATCATTTGAAAAATGTAAGAGATATAATATGTCCATCACCCTGCAAAAGAAAAGGATATCATTATTCTTAAAGGTTATGCTCTTATGCCTTCTGACACCCAGAAGATATACTTTTTTAGAACTGCTGCTACTGTCAGATAGGTAGCTTTCTAATTCTATACGATATTTAGCAGAATTTAGATTTCTGTGTTATATTATCGCAGATCAAGGCTCAAACTAAATCACAAAAAAACACTACAAAAATTGTATATAATGTTTGGTTTATACTTTTTTGGAACTTTCATTACCTTCTGAAAACACATTGTGTTATTTCTGGAAATAAGATAAAATGCATTATATGGCCAAGTTTTCTTGCATTTGGTGAGTAAATTAACTGCCCAAGTGCAATTTTCATTTTTGGGGGTAGGATCTTTAAGTGGTATCAAAGAATCAAAGGAACAGACTAGTCATGGGAAACACTACCAGGAAACCAAAAATATATAAAAACAATAATGATTTTAATATATCAGTTAAGTGCTTTTTCCAGGTATTCTGGACTTCATCAGAACAACAGGTACACTAAATCAAACACTTAAATAGCTTACATGCATCACTTGACTTGGACTGCATAATCACCTGCACATATTGAAGTTATAGCTCAAATTCATTACTCATTATCAAGTGCCTCATGAATGCAATACCTAAATAATAACAAAGTACAGAATAAAATGCTTTAAAAACACTTAGGTATGGCAATAAATAATAATTAATAAGTAATGTTTAATTCATAATTTATAATTTAGCTTGTTGCAACTTTAAAACACTGGCAATAGAAATATGGTCACTCAGCCCCAGAGAAGCCCTGGAGTTCAACTTTAATTGCCAGTGTAATTCACAATATTCAATAACAGTTTGCCATAATACCCCATAGACATTCTGATCCACTTGTGTTGCAATACAAAAAAATGTAAAAACAATCTCGGTACAGGTATAAGTATTTTTGTACAAAGTTAGTTTCAATCATATGGGAGATGTTATACATATGTTCATAAATCCATTTTCTAAGAGGTCGATCTGGTTTCTCAGTATAAAAAAATCACATTTTGTACAGCATTCAATGTAAATGACAGCTTTAGATGAGCAGTTAAATATGTATTTGGTTTGATTTCTAAGTTAGATGCTTGAGTGCATTCTCCACTGCTGTCTAAAGCATGTACTACATCAGTGGTCGGTCAACAGGTGGTGAGACATGATGTCTACCCGATAGGAGTCTTCTTCCTTATTCATTGAGCAACGTATATTCTCATCATCACACTCACCTTGAGTTGCAATAGAGGGAGCTGGTAGCAAATGTGGCTAGGCCTGATAATGTTCCTCATCCTCACCAGACAGACCTACAGAGTGCAGACACAACAGGAAAAGTTCTATAGGTGTGACATTTTACTGAACCACAATAAAAACTAATGCAGCTAGCACTGATACATGTCCAACATGCAGCTATCCATTCCCACTTCTGAGACCACCTACTATGTCAATACCTATCTACCGATGAGCTGAAAGATAAAAGTAACACATTAATTATACATGTATACAACACACACACACACACGTGTGTGTGCGCGCACGTGTGTGTGTGTGTGTGTGTGTGTGTGTGTGTGTGTGTGTGTGTGCGTGAGTGTGTGTATATGTGTGTGAGTGTGAGCGTGTGCGTGTGTGTGTGTGTACGAAAATTTATGTTAATTTATCATTGTGTACAAGCACTGAAACAGATGATCAATGCTAACATTCTCAAAGTGAAGGTTTTGGCATTAGTATTCCTAAACCAGACTTATTTTAAATATATACATTCGATCTTCCTTCTTCCAATATCTTAAATTTTCAGTGAACAAAACACTCAACCTCATTACTACTACACACCGCAGAGTGAATGAAATATATATATATATATATATATATATATATATATATATATATATATATATATATATATATATATATATATATATATATATATATATATATATATATATATATATATATATATATATGTGTGTGTGTGTGTGTGTGTGTGTGTGTCTTCTAGATGCCCTCAAGACACATTTGCTGGAGGCACATGTCCTTGCTGCTCTTTGCTCATTTCAGCAAGTGCTCTAACTCCCACTATCTCATCTCCAATAATGCTAACTACTCTTACCAGAACCCTTATCCTAACCCGAAAAACTGCCTAACCCTATAGCCCCCATCCCTTCCTAAATCTAAAATTCCCTTCTCCTTCCCCTCCTTAACCCTAAAGTCCTGATCAGTCCCTAGACCTAAAGTCCACTTCTCCACCTATTCAAGAACACTCCCTAAACCTATAATTCCTTTCCCCCTCCTGTCCATGCTCTTTCCTTACACCTAAAATGCCTTTCCCCCCTCCCTGAACCTAAACCTAAAAAATCACCTTCCTCCTCCATGATCACTCCCTAAACCTAAAATTCACACCTCACTCCTTAATTCTAAAGTCTCTGTTGCTCTCTAAACCTAAAATCCCTGAACCCCTCCCTAACCCCTCCCTACCTAAAAGCATTTTCCTGGCTCCCCTTCTCCAGTTACGTATTTTGCGACAAGCACTTGTGTGGCAGCTGTATCACTAAACTCACATTTCAGATATATATATATATATATATATACATATATATATATATACATACATACAGTGGATATAAAAAGTGTACACACCCCTATTAAAATGCCAAGTTTTTGTGATATAAAAAAAAATGAGACCATAATAATCATTTCAAAATGTTTCCCACCTTTAATGTGACTTATAACCTGTACAATTCAATTGAAAAACAAACAAATCTGTTAGGGGAAAAAATATAAAAAATAAAAAACATACAATATGCTGGTTGCATAAGTGCGCATACCCTTAAACTAATTCTTTGTTGCGTGTGCACACCCTTAAATTAATACTTAGTTGAAGCACCTTTTGATTTAATTACAGTATTCAGTCTTCTTGGGTACACACCTGCCATCAATTAAAGAGACTCTGATTTACCCCAAATGAAGTTCAGCTGTCCTAGTAAGATTTTCCTGACATTTACTCAGTTGCCTGCTACAGCAAAAGCCATGGTTCGCAGAGAGCTTACAAGGCATCAAAGGGATCTCATTGTTGAAAGGAATCACAGGAGAAGGGTACAAAAAAATTTCCACAGCATTGGATATACCATGGAACATAGTGAAGACAGTCATCAAAACGTGGAGAACATATGGGACAACAGTTGCAAAGAACTGGACGTCCCTCCAAAATTAATGAAAAGACAAGATGAAAACTGATCAGGGAGGCTGCCAAGAGACCTACAGCAACACTGAAGGAGCTGCACAAATTTCTGGCAAGTAATGGTTGTGTACTACATGTGACAACAATCTCCCATATTCTCCATATGTCTGGACTATGGGATAGGGTTGCAAGACAGAAGCCTTTTCTTACACAGAAAAACATCCAGGCCCAGATAAACTTTGCAAAACAATACATCAAGTCTCCCAAAAGCATGTGGGAAAATGCATTATGGTCTGATGAGACCAAGGTTGAATTTATTGGTCACAATTCCAAAAGGTACGTTTGGAGCAAAAACAACACTTTGCATCACCAAAAGAACACCATCCCCATGGTGAAGCATGGTGGTGGTGGCAGTATCATGCTTTGGGGTTGCTTTTCTTCAGCTGGAACTGGGGTTTACTCAAGGTGGAGAGAATTATGAACAGTTCCAAATACCAGTCACTTTTGGCCCACAACCTTCAGGTGTCTGCTAAAAAGTTGAAGGTGAAGAGAAATTTCACCTTCCAACACGACAATGACCCCAGGCATACATCCAAATCAACAAAAGAATGGCTTCACCAGAAGAAAATTAAAGTTTTAGAATGGCCCAGCCAGAGCCCAGACCTAAATCCAAACAAAATTCTGTGGGGTGACCTGAAGAGGGCTCTGCACAAGAGATGCCCTCACAATCTGATAGTTTTCAAGTGCTTTTGCAAGGAAGAGTGGGCAAATATTGCCAAGTCAAGATGTGCCATGCTGATAAGACTCCTACCCAAGAAGACTGAATGCTGTAAGTAATCAAAAGGTTCTTCAACAAAGTATCAGTTTAAAGGTTTACACATACAACAAAGTATTAGTTTAAGGGTTTACACATACAACAAAGTATCAGTTTAAGGGTTTACACATACAACAAAGTATCAGTTTAAGGGTGTGCACACTTATGCAACCAGTGTATTGTACATTATTTATTTTGTATATTTATTCCCCTAAGAGATTTGTTTGCTTTTCAATTGAATTGTACAGGTTATAGGTCACAGTAAAGGTGAGAAAAATTTTGAAATGATTTGTTGTAGTCTCATTTTTTTATATCACAAAAACCTGGTATTTTAACAGGGGTGTGTACATTTTTTATACCACTGTATATATATCTATAGATGTATGTATGTATATATGTATATTTCCTACTTACACTCTCTTCACACACTTTAGCTTAGCACTTCTGAAGACTTTCAGTACAGTGTTCCTACAGGACTTCATAGTGGCATTGGTATTGCTTGCTTGCTTCTGAACCACCGAATGCATGTTACCTTAAGAAACATGAGGACCAGGTTATGCCGGGGATCTACTTTTTTGAAGGTTTCATTTTATGGACCTAGATGCTTCTGCCTGACATGGATGTGTAGGAGATGAAGAAGTATCTTCATCTCCTTCATACACCTCCTAGGATTCCAGTGTCTGTAAGTGCTACCAGCCATCTCTGATAAAGGCCAAACACTATACCAAAACTGCAGCAATATGCATAACTGTATTCAACTATGACTCTTAATCCAGACAAGCATTTGTTGCTCTGCTGTGCAATGCTCATGTCTACATTTACCTCCTGCACTCAGGTTAGGTATTTGGAATATGGTAAAGCTGTCATGGGGGGAGGCCACGGTGGTGCAGCGGTTAGCATTGCCGCCTCACAGCAAGAGGTTCTCCGGTTCGATCCTCGGCTGGGGTGCCTTCTGTGCAGAGTCTGCATGTCCTCCCTTTGGTCGCGTGGGTTTCCTGCGGGTGCTCCAGTTTCCTCCCACATCCCAAAGACATGCTGTAGGTGGATTGGACACACTAAATTGGCCATAGGCATGAGTGCATGCATGCGTGTGCCTTCTGTGGAAGGTTGGGTGCCGGGCTGGCAACTCAACACCGTAAAACTCCACTGCCAATCATGAGCGGACAGTGATCCACTGTGGCGACCCCTAATCGGGAAAAGCCGAAAGAAGAAGAAGAAGTAAAGCTGTCATGGGAATGATGCTCATTATGGCTTTTTAGTCATTCACGATGATGATGCCTCATTTTCCTATATGATCCGAAGAAAGGGTTTAGAATTGTGGAGCTTGCCATAGTCATTTTATTCACTGATATTCCATGAGTCCAAAATAATACTGTTATCATCATTGTGAACAATGATTTCAGGGTTATACATGGGAGTCATGTGCCAGGATTTGTGAGGGTTGCCCGGATCTCCTGTAAAACATTACACAACATGTTTTGGGCTGGGGGATATCAGTACAAATGTAGGTGTCATTCAAAGGGGATCCAGTATCTGTCTGCCTGGGATGACATGCTCGACAAGCCACATTGCTTCGTAAGAGATGGCTTGTACCTGTCACCCTTAGGCTTTCGAATACTGGTAAAGGCTCTTGCCACCCCCATAGTGTCTTTTTTAGGCAAGCCTCAAAAGACAAACCCACCATCGTAAATAGCACAAGTAACCAAAAACTGAAGGTAATGCTACTCAATGCCAGAAGTCTAAACCTCAAAATGCATGCACTCGAGGCACTCTTCAGTATGGAGAACATCGATATCTGTGCAGTAACAGAAACCAAGGCTCCAGAGAGCACCCCGGCACTACCAGGCTATAACTCATACCATACATTTCAGCCACAGAACCTGGACCGAAACACAAAAGGCAAGGGTGTATCCATATTCATCAAGGATACTCACACCTCCAGGTTAGTGGTGCAGCACGATGCATCAGAGATCATCCAAGTGCAACTAACAATGGGCAAAACTGCAATCCAAATTGTAGCTTGCTACAGATCACACACCATGACCCAGGACCCCCATTCTGCATTTCTGGAGACACTGGGAAATATGAAGGTCCTACCAAACACCCTAATACTGGGTGATTTCAACTACCCAAACATTAACTGGGAGAACTACTCAAGTACTAACTCCCTTGCCCAATGCTTCCTAGAATTTATAAACTCGAACACCCTGGATCAACTGGTCAACACCCCCACCAGAGGGAACAACATATTGGACCTGGTCATTACCAACATGGGCGACCGGTGTTCCACACCTAACGTCAACCCCTCGCTGGTTAGATCAGACAATAGACTAATCACTCTGGATATTCACATTCTGCCCCCAACCCCAATCAAGGAAACCACCATGAAAAACTTTTCAAAAGCAAACTTCACGCTGCTTAAGACTGAAGTGGAAAGGTTCACAGCCCCCCACGCCAATGGACAATGCTGTCCATGCTGCTGAAACCTATACAAAGGCACTCTATGATCATCTGCAGGAATGCATGGATCGTGCTATCCCAAGTAAAACCAAGACTCACTCCTCCAAGAAAAGGAAACCAGACTGGTGGACCCCCTGCCATAAACAGGCTCTACAATAGAAAGAGGAAACTAGTACAGATAAGAGCAAAATCCCTAGAAGGAAAGACATCCCTGATCAGTATCAGCAAGATACTACGATCCCTCATTTAAATCATCCAAGGCTAGCTTCGAAAGCAAAATTGCCAAGGACTCCAAAGATAACCACAAAGCGTTCTTTAGCTATGTCAAGAACCTAAGTGGAAACTCTCATATCTACTCTCAGTTGGTGCAGAATGGCACAAAATACACTGAACCGACTGATATTGCCAACATTTTGGCAGACAGGTTCAGTGCAAACTTCACACCCCTCTCACCCCCTAAAAGGTCCATAACCATACCAGAAGAATGTAAGGCCCCAGCAATCACTGACACATAGGTTAAAACAGCCCTATCCAAAGCCAAAAACACAGCCTCAATGGGACCGGATGGTGTCCCATGCTGTGTTTTACAAAAGCTCCAAAATGAACTAACCCCTCACCTAAACACACTGTTCAAACTCAGCCTCTCTACAGGCTATGTACTCACAGAGTGGTGCACAGCAACAGTTATCCCACTCCACAAAGGTGGCATCACAATGGACCCCAGGAACTATCGTCCTATAAGCTTGACTAGCCTGGTCTGCAAGGCTATGGAGAGCATCATCATGGAACTCATTAACAGAGACATTGGGAACCTCCAGACTTTGGACCCCACCCAGTTTGGCTTTGTTAAAAGCAGATCATGCCTCCTAAATCTGTTGGACTTCTTTGAGACCATTATCAAGGCATTAGATGAGGGTAAGGAGGTCCACACAGCCTACCTAGACCTCGCAAAGGCTTTCGATACCATTCCCCATTCTGGTATTATAGACAAACTCACCAAGCAGAAAATTAACCCCTATGTCACAAGATGGATTGCAAATTGGCTCATGGACAGAACCCACACAGTGAGAGTTGCAGACTCTAGGTCCGACTCTAAACTGGTTACAAGTGGCGTACCCCCAGGGGTCAGTCCTAGGACCCCTCCTGTTCAGTATATACTTCTCAGAGGTACAGGCCAGCACAGGAGGTCTTTGGCTGACCAAGTTCACCGATGACTGCAAACTAGGGGCCATAATTGATGCTCCGGCTGATACAGACACCCTCCAGAAGGGTCTCACTGAGAGGGATACCTGGTGTCAAAATCATGGCCTCAAGCTGAATGCCAAAAAGTGCATTGTCATCCCCTTTGGAAAAAACAAAGTACCCCCAAACTACCACATAGGTGGTAGTCCCCTAAATACAGAAAAAGTAATAAGGGATCTGGGGACTCAAGTAGATAGCAATCTCTCCTATGATAATCATATTGCCAAGGTGATTAGAAAATCCTTCTACGTAGCCCACCTAATCTCAAAAGGGTTCTCATCCAGAACAAAGGAGGTTATTGTGCCTCTCTACTCATCACTTATTAGACCCATCATAGAATAAAATGCCCCATTTGGGATGTACCTTACAAGACACCTGCAACAGCTGGAAAGATCACAAAAGTACCTCACCAAGAGGATTACTGGCCTCAAACAGATGACCTATGCAGCCCGACTAAAGATACTGCAGCTGTACTCGGTTGCATACTGCTTACTCAGAGGTGATTTCTGCTTGACATACAAGGCCATGTCCAACCCAGAATTGATGGATATGCTCCACCTAAAAAAAAACAAATCCCTTAGAGCCACACACTCTAGGGATATAAACCTTACCACAACGATAAATAGGACATGCTGGAGGGATAGATTTCTGACCCAGAGACTCCCCATGCTTTGGAACAAGATTCGAATATACATCAGGCAGAGTCCATCACTAGCACTCTTCAAGAGAAACCTTGACGGGTGGATGGGAAACAGAAAATTTACCCCGGGGATCACTGCAGTGGCGCTGCTGGACAGAGGCGTAGGGAACTAATGGCTCTGCTGGTCAGAGGCACAGGGAACTAATCTAAGGGGGTGGCGAAAGCCAACACACTCTAGCTAGGCTTATAACTGCCCTTGGGCAGATAGCCTAGTACTTACCTATGAACCTATAAACCTATGTTTATGGGTCAGTGAATATTGTACACAATGTGGAGGGACTTTCCAACAATATGACACTTTGGAATTCACTCTTCTGAAATGGACATAGGTTTGAGGTATGTCAAATGTGAAAACAACACAGCTGCCAGGATTGTATACACACACACACACACACACACACACACACACACACACACACACACACACACACACACACACACACACACACTCACACACATACACACACACACACACACACACACACACACACACACACACACACACACACACACACACACACACACACACACACACACACACACACACACACACACACACACACACACACACACACACACACACACACACACACACACACACACACACACATACTGGCAATGATTCCCTCTGTATAACACACTGCCTGACAACTGAGGGACTAGAAACCATTCCTATTGCAGTATCTCTGGAACTGTGAGCAGGGGATCCATTATAGCCACATGAGTGCAGTCTACGGTACCCAGTGCCTCATAAAAGTAGCTGATGTTGTAGTAGTTATGCATAGGGCTGTCTCTCCTCTCTTCTGTCTTAGTGATCCATATGTACTGCTTAACATGTAACATCATCGCATCAATTAAATCACTGAATATCCATGAAGCAGAATCCTGAGGAATGCTCAGTGTGTCCCCACCTGGTTGATGAAAGATCTTTGTATCTAGGATAGTACAGCTACATATACCTTGGTATTCACAGCTATAAAAAGACAACATATTCTCTGAGCTTGAGAGTATGGGTGAAGTGCATCAGCCAAACTCAAGATGATATCCCGGTCCTCTCTCTAGTGATCCACCAGCTGGCCATAAGTGAAACCAAGGCTGATCAGGTGCTGCTGCTAATCCATATTGTCTGTGAAGACATGTAACTTTGTCAACATATCCAGTGGCTCCACACAAACCACTGGAGCTGTGAACATGTCTGCCTATTGCTGCTTTGCACCTTTCCCAAGTCCTTTGGCCTTACATCACACTATACCAACAACCTGCACAAAGATTGTACTAATGACAATGAATCACATCATTGCTTCCTTTTTTCCTCATTTACATGTTATTATGCAATCATTTTCCTCAGTGCTACATTTGAAGAAAACTTATAGACATAGATTGAAATACGTAGGCAAACTGCATAGTACACAGTAAACTTTTGCATGGTTCTCAGGAATGTGCAAGGTGTTTGGAATTCCTAGAACACAGTTGTTTAGCAGCCCAAGAATATGCATAGTGCAGTATGCAATACATACAAATGTGCTCTTCATACTTTACATTTATATATGCATTTAAATATATTTACTGATGATGACATTGTGAGCAGTAAGGTTGTTGTTGTTGTGCCTTTTGGCTTTTCCCGGTTAGGGGATGCCACAGCGGAACTCCGGTCTGCTAATGATTGGCAGTAGATTTTTATGTGCCGAGTTGCCAGCCCTGACGCACAACCTTCAACGAAGGTATGCCCATTCACGCATGTCTCCAGACAGAAGACACTCTAGCTGAGAATCAAAAGGGACAACGTCTTACTGTGAGATGACAGCTCTACCACAGCACCACTACCGCAGTGGGAAAAAGAAAAGAAAAAGAAAAAAGACAACAGCATTGACACTAAACACAATAGTACTAGATGCTCAGATAAAGATGATGAGAAATAAATACATCTGAACATAAGAAAAAGGAAAAGTTACCCTATTCATTCAGTAGAAGTACCTAGGATAAAGAAGATGATCTCAGTTCTTTCACAGTTGAAATTTCCTAAAACAATATCAACAGCTAATGTGGGAAAATGTAATATAGCACAATAAACCTTATTCCAGGTTTCCGAATGAACTGAGAGATTAAGTAGGAAAAAGATAATAGGGCATGATGAGATTCATTGCAGAACTCTCAGAGAACTGAGCAAAGTAGTGGAATAAGGTAACAGGACATAATAAAATTCATAGAGAATTTCCAGGGAAATGGGTGGAGACATGACACCATCATGAACTACCATGTGCAACAAATAGGTTCATAGGTAGGTACTAGGCTATTGGCCCTAAGGCCTATATAAGCCTAGCCAAATGGTACCCTGGCTTTCGCCACCCAAGAAAATTATTTTATTGTGCCCCTGTCGAGCAGAACCACAGAAGTGATCCCCAGGGTGAATTTCCTATCTCCCATCCAATCATCAAGATTTTTCTTGAAGAATGCTAATGAGAAGCTTTGCTTGATACAGATAGGTAGTTTGTTTCAGAGTATGGAAAGTCTCTGGGACAGGAATCTATCCCTCCAGCATGTTCTGTTTATTGTGGTGACAAGGTTTAGGTCCCTAGAGCATGTAACTAGGAGGGATTGGGATTTCTTTAAGTGGAGCATGTCCAACAGCTCCGGGTTTGACATAGCTTTGTATGTTAGGCAGAGATCACTTCTTCGTAGGCGATATGTGACGGAATAAAGCTGGATTTTTTTGAGATGGTCTGTATAGGGCATCTGTTTGAGGCTGGTAATCCTCTTTGTAAGGTATTTCTGTGGCCTTTCCAGTTGTTGTAGATGTCTTGTGAGGTACATACCAAAAGGGATGTTGTACTCTATAATGGGTCTAATGAGTGATGAGTAGAGGGGAACAATGACCTCTTTTTTCCTGGATGAGAAACCTTTTGTGATGAGGTGTGCCACGTAGAAGGATTTTCTGACCACTGTGTCCCAAGGTATCTTATCACGCTTTCGGTGTTAAGTAGACTACCGCCTATGTGGTAGTTCATGGGTACAGAGTTTTTACCAAAAGAGATGACCATGCACTTTTTGGCACTGAGCTTGAGGCCACGGCTTTGACACCAGGCATCTGTCTCACTGAGGCCCTTTTGTAGGATGTCCACATCATTAGGAGTTTTGATTATGGCTCCTAGTTTGCAGTCATCTGCGAATTTAGTTAGCCAAAGACCTTCTGTGTT
Organism: Protopterus annectens; assembly: GCF_019279795.1. Lineage (NCBI taxonomy): Eukaryota > Metazoa > Chordata > Ceratodontiformes > Protopteridae > Protopterus > Protopterus annectens. The sequence continues at coordinate 304,038,428 of NC_056730.1, read as the reverse complement.
AGCCTGTACTTCAGAGAAGTTGATACCAAACAGGAGAGGACCCAGGACTGAACCCTGTGGTACCCCACTTGTCACTGGACTGAAGTTGGATTTAGGTTCTGCTACTTTCACAGTGTGGGTTCTGTCAGTGAGCCAGCTGGCAACCCATCTTGTGACATAGGGATTTATACCTAGTTTAGTGAGTTTATCTATAATTCCAGAGTGGGGGATGGTGTTGAAAGCCTTGGCAAGATCTAGATTGGCTTTGTGAACCTCCTTACCCTCATCTACGGCTTTGGTGACCACTTCAAAGAAGTCTATCAGGTTTAGGAGAAATGATCTGCCTTTTACAAACCTGAACTAGGTAGGGTCCAGAGTTTGGAGATTACCAATGTCATTGTTTATAAGTTGCATGATGATACGTTCCATAGCCTTGAAAACCTGGCTCGTCAGGCTAATGGGGCGGTAGTTCCTGGGGTCCGTGGTGGCTCTGCCTTTGTAGAGTGGGTTAACCGTTGCTGTGTGCCATTCAGTCGGCACAAAGCCTGAGGTGAGGCTATGATTGAACATGGTACTTAGGTGGGGTGCCAGTTCGTTCTGTAGTTCATGTAGAACGCAGCCTGGGATGTTGTCAGGTCCCATGGATGCTGTGTTCTTGGCTTTGGAGAGTGTGTTTTTTACCTGTGCAGCTGTGATTACAGGAACTTTGCATTCTTCCAATACAGAGATGGGCCCTTTAGGGGGGTGAGAGAGCGGTAAAGTTAGCAGTGAACCTATCTGCCAGGATGTTGGCAATATCAATTGGTTCTGTATATTTAGTGTCATTGTGCTGTAACTCAGAGCACATCTAAGTGTTGCCACTGAGATTCTTGACATAGCTATAGAATGCTTTGTGGTTGTCTTTAGAATCAGTGGTGATTTTGTTTTCGTAACTAGCTTTGGAGGATTTTATGAGGGATCTCAGCTTCTTACTGAGACTGACCAGGGAGTTCCGCCAATCATGGGATTTTACTCTTTTTTGCAACAGTTTCTTTCTTCTGTTGTAGAGTTTGTTTATGGCAGGGGACCACCAGATTGGCTTCCTTTTTTTGGAGGATAGCATCTTGGTTCTGTTAGGGATAGCACGATCCATGCACTTGTGTAAGTGCTTATAAAGTGCATTTGTGTAGGATTCAGCAGTCGTACCTTTATTGTCCGTCAGCATGGGTGTCATGAAGTTTGCCACTTCTGTTTTAAGAAGTGTGAAGGTGGCTTTGGAGAAATCTTTTACGGTGGTTTCCCTAATGGGGGGTGGGGGTGAGATGTGGATGTCTAGGGTGATTAGCTTGTGGTCGGATTTGACCAACGAAGAATTGACCTCTGGCGTTGAACACCGGTTGCCCATGTTGGTAAAGACCAGGTCTAGGATATTGATGCCCCTGGAGGGGTGTGGATAAGTTGATCCAAGGCACTGGAATTTATGAATTCCAGAAAACGTTGAGCACAAGAGTTGGTACATGTGTAGTTTTTCCAGATAATGGTGGGGTAGTTGAAATCGCCCATTGTTAGGGTGTTAGGTTGTACTCTAATATTTTCCAGTGTATCAAGAAATGAAGAGTGGGAATCCTGGGGTACTAGGCTATTGGCCCTAAGGCCTATGTAAACCTATTGGCCCTAAGGCCTATATCAACCTAGCCAAAAAGGTACCCTGGCTTTCGCCACCCAAGAAAATTATTTTCCTGTGCCCCTATCGTGCAGAGCCACAGAGGTGATCCCTGGGGTGAATTTCCTATTTCCCATCCAATCATCAAGATTTTTCTTGAAGAGTGCTAATGAGGAGCTTTGTTTGATATAGATAGGTAGTTTGTTCTGGAGTATGGGAAGTCGCTGGGACAGGAATTTATCCCTCCAGCATGTTCTGTTTATTGTGGTGACAAGGTTTAGGTCCCTAGAGCGTGTAGGTCATAGGGATTGGGATTTCTTTAAGTGGAGCATGTCCAACAGCTTTGGGTTTGACATAGCTTTGTATGTTAGGCAGAGATCACCTCTGAGTAGGCGATATGGGACGGAGTAAAGCTGGAGTTTTTTGAGACAGTCTGCATAGGGCATCTGTTTGAGGCCAGTAATCCTCTTTGTAAGGTATTTCTGCGGCCTTTCCAGTTGTTGTAGATGTCTTGTGAGGTATATACCAAAAGGGACTTTGTACTCTATAATGGGTCTATTGAGTGATGAAAAGAGGGGAACAATGTCCTCTTTTTTCCTGGATGAGAAACCTTTTGTGATGAGGTGTGCCATGCACATCGTTAGGGGTTTCGATTATGGCTCCTATTTTGCAGTCATCTGTGAACTTCATTAGCCAAAGACTTTCTGTGTTAGCCTGTACTTCAGAGAAGTAGATACCAAACAATAGAGGACCCAGGACTGAACCCTGTGGTACTCCATTTGTCACTGGTCTGAAGTTGGATTTGGAGTCTGCTACTTTTACAGTGTGAGTTCTATCAGTGAGCCAGTTGGCAACCCATCTTGTGACATAGGGATTTATACCTAGTTTAGTGAGTTTATCTATAATTCCAGAGTGGGAGATAGTGTCAAAAGCCTTGGCAAGATCTAGACAGGCTGTGTGAACCACCTTACCCTCGTCTACGGCTTTGGTGACTGCTACAAAGAAGTCTATCAGGTTTAGGAGACATGATCTGCCTTTTACATACCTGAACCATCTGGGGTCCAGAGTTTGGAGATTACCAATGTCTTTGTTTATAAGTTCCATGATGATACATTCCATGGCCTTGCAGAACCAGGCTAGTGGGGCGATAGTTCCTGGGGTTTGTGGTGGCTCCCCCTTTGTGGAGTGGGATAACTGTCGCTGTGCACCATTCAGTGTGTGTGTGTGTGTGTGTGTGTATATATATATATATATATATATATATATATATATATATATATATATATATATATATATATATGTATATATATATATATATATATATATACATACACACACATATATGTTATTGTTGATGAGATGATGCTGAAAAATCAGACAGTAAAGAATCAGGTCAGCAAGGTAATCAATTAAACTGTCAAGACAAGCTGAGAATTACAAGTGTTCAATTTAAACTCGATACTGGTACAGAGTGTACATGTTGTCATAAAATGTTCTTAAGGCACTGGAACTGAAAGGCACTGAAAACATGCAGTGTGCATATTCCTTTAGACACAGTTAAGGCACAGGGCTATGATGTTAGATGGGTCTACTATGTCTGACAAATCCCAGCTGCTTTAACTCATTAACCCCTATGTGGTGTAGAATGTCACACCTCTAGCAGCCTATATGCACTATTGCATTCCAAAGCATTTTATGAAAAATCAACTTAAAATGCATAAGATAAACAAATGTAAATATTTTGTGAACAATAAAAACTATTAAAGCTGTACAAATAGCAATGTCATCAGTAAAAACTGTTATTTGCAGGGATAATTGTGGATTCATAGTTTTTCCATGTATATTATATTATTAGTTCACACAAACCCATAATTATATTTTTGCTAAACTTTCACAAATTGTCATATCTTGCAAAGGTACAACATAGATATATAATGTTAAAACACTTTGACTAACCAGACATAAGCTTTCACATGACAGCAAGAAGTTCTTCTCCGAGTATGCACATTAAGATACTTACAGAAATAAGAAACTATCCCCCAGGTTTAGCAAGCTCTGGACGGCATGCAGGAATAGTGCAGGAGATGCTGGAGGCAATATGGCCACCGTGCAATCCAGGAATAAGCTCCAGGGATGTGCACGAGTGCTCCTGCACTATTCCTGCACGGACATAGCTCCTGTATGCAAATTACCGCATTTGCAGGGGAAAAACATGCAAATGAGGTGAATTTGTGATCCAGGAAGCTGGCAGCTGGCCGTGCAGGACGAGTGTAGTCTGCATAAATGTACTCGGTTAGTAACCGAGTACATTTCTGCAAACTACAAAACGGAGCCTTGACAGCTCCAAATAAAGGGTGTATAGTATGTGTAAAGCATAGCAATGGCCATTGGCATGGAAAACAGTTGCCAAAAAAAAAAATAATAACTTTTATTTTTTTTTAACCAATTTCGGCTGTTTAAGATAGGGCAGCAATGCACAAACAGGATCGGGCCGAAAATAAAAAAAAACCTGAAATAAGCATTGTAACCAAAATCACTATTTTGCCATTATACTCAATGGCAGGCAGAAGACAACATGGCCAGGAAAAGTGGTTGCTAAGGGGGAATGGTCAGTGTGGGACCTGTAACTATGCATTAGCAGGCAATCTTGCAAATGAGAGGAATGATACTGAATTCCACATCTCCCCTCAATGCTAGGCAGCACCCAACTGTGTAAGTGCAGGAAGAGCATGGTGCAAGCCTAAGAGTTAGCTGACATCATAGGGAGGTATGTCAGGCATAGTGTTAGCTTATTGGAGCCCTGTGGCTCGGGTTTGCCCATAGCTAAGCAAAGCTAAGGAAGGGGGTGTGTCTGAGGCTGCCTAGCACTCTTTACATTGCCTAAGCGGATGTGCATGCCGCACACCAGGTTTTAAAGGAAAAAAAAAAAAGTAAACTAGGAAATAACAGGTCTGTGCACATCTGAGCACTGTGTTGCGTGGCACACCCCTCGCCTTAAACAGGAAGGCAATGGGAAGGGAAAACAGCAGTAGGAAGGTAATCAAGGAGAACTAGCATAGCTGGCAGGTGACAGGCAGCAGACCAGCCCAGCCCGGCACACCACTATAAACTATGCAAACACCTTACCCTCTGTTTTTTCCCACATACTCTACACCACCAGTGTACACAAGCAGGGAAATTTTAACAAACAAAACCAACAAAATGATAGGGGCTGCAGCAGCTATTATACAGCAACATGTGGAAGAGGCTGAGGGTGGTGAGCATGAGAATGCTGATGACCAACCCACAGTGAGGAGAAGGAGAAGAGTGTACAGACCCAGAGTAACCTACCAGGGGCTACATGAGCTGGAGATAGTGGAGCGCTATATGGTGGACAGGGACCTCTTACATCAAACTGTTGAGCTGTGCCAGCCACACCTCACACACAAAACTATCAGAGGGGAACCCATCCCAGTGGATACCAAGGTATGTGTAGCCCTAAGAATACTAGCCACAGGCACCTTCCAAAGGATAACTGGGGATATCATGGGGATCTCACAGGCATCAGCATCCAGGGTACTCCAACAGTTTCTGGATGCCATGTCAGCACATGCCGGTGAGCAAGTATATTTCCCCAATACCCGTGAGGTATTGGCCAGCAATATGCGTCTCTTCCACCAAACAGCAGAATAATCTGAGGTAGTGGGTGCAATAGACTGCACACACATTTGCATCAAGGCACCACCTGGTGAGAGGGGTAGGGTCTACATCAACCGCAAGGGCTTCCCATCCAACAACTGCCAGGTCGTATGCAATGCCAAAGGCATTATAATGAATGTGTGTGCTGGCTGCCCTGGAAGCTATCATGACTCCCACATCTGGCATCTGACGCAGCTGTACCAGAGATTTGCCAATGGGGACATAATTTATGGTCACCTAGTGGGGGATGCTGGTTACACACTGGAGCCGTGGCTGATGACACCCATCAAAAATGCACACACACCCGAACAAGAACTCTATAATGAGGCACATGCACAGACCAGAATCATAACAGAGCATGTGTTTGGGATGCTCAAGTCATGGTTCCAGTGCCTGGACACATCCGGTGGAGCCTTGCAGTACTCCCCAGCTATATGAACCCAAATTGTCATTGTATGTGCCATGCTACACAATATGATCTTGCAGAAACAGCTGCAGCAGGAAAAGCATAGGGCAGGGCCATACAGCCCCCCACCATTGCCAAGGCCTGCACAGGCACAGAGTGACTCGGAGGAGGAACAACCTGAGCCTGCCCCAGTAAGCAGAAGGAGTGTGCCCAGTATGCCCAGGCCTTGGCAAAGAGGCAATGCATAGCATATGCACTGACATGGTAGGGGACCCAGGGAATGACACCTCTCTCTGACTCACATATACAGTAAAATGGATGCCAAATATGACACTACCTGTGCTTAACCATGTATAGGGAGTGTACTCTGTGCATCCGACATAGTCAGCCCTCCAGCACTTTCCTCAGTACTGGCAAAGCCACAAGGTAAGTCACTCTTCCTACCAATTGCCGAATGGAGTAGTATGTGTTGTTACTTGCATCTATGGTATGGATGTGAGCATGCAAGGGAATTGGGTGGCTGAATGGGATGCCAGCAGATAGTAAACACCTATAGTGGCAGCCTGAGATCTGTAAAAAATATTGGTGTCACCATAGTAGCCAGTACTAGGCAAGGTGACAAAACTCACTGCAGGAAATGTGCTGGGCCACATGTGTGTCCATAGGACAGACACATGCCTGTCAGGGAGGCTCACATACCCAACAACAGTCTCAGCCAGCAAGACAGGTGTAGACAAACACAAACAAAGTCTGTGCTAAGGCCTCTGACTGATTGCTATGACACCCCCCCCCAGGCCTACACAGACAGACTACAACAGGTCAGGCAGTGGGATGTTAGTTCTGAAGGGTAAGAAGTCAGAAACTGAAATGTAGGTCAATCAAACCTAAAACCTGTAGTACACAGATACGCCTCTAGTCAGCATGACAGGTTAGAATACAGAATTAAATGGAGTACCTGAAATACCAGTAGAGTCATAGCAAATGTGTACAAGTGTCAGGTGTGCCCCCCAATCCTATGTAGAAATGTACTAACAGTCAGGTGTGCCCTCCCTCCCAATCCTATGTAGAAATGTAGTAACAGTCAGCTGTGACCCCCCACAATCCTATGTAGAAATGTAGTAACAGTCAGGTGTGCCCCCCAATCCTATGTAGAAATGTAGTAACAGTCAGGTGTGCCCCCCCAATCCTATGCAGACATGTAGTAACAGTCGTGTGTGCCCCCCCCCCACACACAATCCTATGTTGAAATGTAGTAACAGTCAGGTGTGCCCCCCCCCAATCCTATGTAGAAATGTAGTAACATGTATGTGTAGGTATAATAACAGTGGAGTACAGATTACCTGAGCTGGCCAAGGTAGCAGGATAGATTCTAGCATGTGTACAATATGCAGGTCTGTGTGTTTTAGGTTGGTGTGTGTCGTACATTGTATGAGAGTGTCAGTATGCATGCATGATGAGGTTTGTCCTGGTGGCCACTGTGCAGTACTGCTGAAGACAGGGCCATGTTCTCACAATGGTAGTGCCAATCACAATGCTTCCCAGCAAAACACATTCCAGCGGTAAGCCATAGTAAATGTATGGAAGTAATATGAGTTACCATCTGAAAGATGGACATGGTATGAATGTCAGCCCAGATATACAAGCAGTACACAGGGGGAAGTACCCCAGACAGACAGTGTATAATATGTAACTGTCAAATGGACACACCATTTGAATTGTATATACAGGTTTGCAGCACATTATTTGGGCTTGTAGTAGGGAATACCAATGTCGTCTGGCCAAACACTGGCAGAACACAAAGGTCATAGGAATGAAGTACTGAGAAACAGCTGATGTCTCTGCACAAGCCAGCAGAGGTTGAATACCCCATGCATATCTGTAAGTCATATGCAAGTAGAGTCCATAGCACACATGCACCCAGCTCACCCCGCCACCACCCACAGGTACCTCTCCAGTCTTATCCCTGCTTCCCTGCTGCTGGGAATGAGTACAATATGACCCCCACCTGTGTATGGCAATAGAGAAAGAATGCAGCATGCAGAGCAAGTGTCCCATGCAGGTGTGTCCCTAGCTGTAAGCAGCACCCTGCCAGCATCCACACCACTGGACCAATACTGACAGAAAGTATTGGCATGAACACATTGCATACCTACCCTGTCACCCCAGGGTAATATAGTGTATTGCAGTCTGGGACTGTAGGAGTGACAGAATTCAACAGCTGGCCTGCATCACTACCAAATGGCCTACAGTCCTCTGCCAAAGGCCTGTGTCTCACCCATACTGCCAATATATATTATGTTATGAACTCCCAAATAACAACATAACACAGTCCACAGAACCCAAATGCAAGGCCATGTGGACAAATCACAGTAACATGTCCACCATGTCCTACTGCATGAACTGTGGACCAACACCAGATTACTGCTGGGATGAGGTGATAACTATAGGGAACATATCAGACAATGTTTGCATTATGTATGGAAGAGGATAGAATAATAGAGGGGGGGGTGGGAGCATGGGCGGCATGGAGTGTGTGAAGTCCGAAACTCAGCCATGTGCACATACTATCCCTGGCTGCAAACACAAGAATGGGTGGCTACAAACCTGCTTATTAACCACAATGTGAAGGGGTAATGTCCAGAATTATGACCCCTGCCTCTGGGTAACCTCTGTGAATCTGTACAGTTGTGAGGTATGGCCACAGCAGGATATGGCCATACTGTTAAGTCGATGGATGTACAAGCATGGGATCCTCTGCCACCACTGTACCAAGGTGCTGAACCATTTACACAGACCCAGCAGCAAGTGTCTGCAGCTTCCACTCCAGCATGGCATGATTGTGCAAGAATATGTCTGATGACCACAATACTGGACACAGCTGCATTCACCCTGTGTTCCCCAGGACATCACTGCATGCAAATATGTATACCTGACAGTACTTGATGACATAAAACATCACAGTGTATAACAGTACATATGTTGAATATCTCTGCTAACACCAGGACCATGTAGCAGAAGCAGCACAGACACAATTACCTACAGTAACCCACTATCCTTTGCCCATTTTGACCCCATATTGTCTACCGATCTACAGATATCCTGCAGAAACAGTTTGCTAGCTGTAGGTGTAGAACACAAAAGCATGCACTGGAGTACAATCTACCTGGAATGGATTCACACATTCAATACAGAAGGTAATACTGGGCATGCTCCCACACTTACAGAAATGAAGCCCATGTCTGGCAACAACAGTGGACCATACATATCTGACAGTCACAGATGTTAGTGCATACACTCCTCAGTACACACCAGTTATGCTTTGCACACACATTGGATAGGAATACACACATATATCCAAGGGCAACACACTGATCTGCAAGGCCATGGAATGCATTATCATGGAACTTATAAACAAAGACATTGGCAACCTTCAAACACTGGACCCCACCCAGTTTGGGTTTGTGAAGGGTAAATCCTGTCTCCTGAACCTGATTGACTTCTTCAAATCAGTCTCCAGAGCTGTGGATGAGGGTAGGGTGGTCCACACAGCCTATCTGGCCCTCGCCAAGGCCTTCGACACCATCCCCTACTCTGGAATCATAGATAAACTTACTAAGCTGGGCATAAATCCCTATGTCACTCGATTGGTTGCCAACTGGCTTACTGACAGAACCCAGACTGCAAAAGTAGCCGACTCCAAATCCAACTCCAGACAACTGACAAGTGGAGTACCTCAGGGTTCAGTCCTGGGACTGCTCTTGTTTGGCAACTACTTCTCTGAAGTACAGGCCAACACTAAGGGACTCTGGCTAACAACGTTTGCAGATGACTGCAAACTGGGAGCCATTATTGAATCCCCAAATGATGTGGATATTCTACAAAATGGCCTTACAGAAACAGATGCTTGGAGCCAGAGCCATGGGCTCAAGCTTAATGCCAAGAAATGTATAGTTATCCCCTTTGGGAAAAAACATGTACCCATGAAATACTCCATAGGTAGCAGTACACTAAACACCAAAAGTGTGATGAGAAACTTAGAGACACAGGTGGACAGTGGTCTCAGCTTTGATAACCACATCACCACAACAGTCAGGAAATCCTTCTATGTGGCACACCTCATCACTAAGGGCTTTTCATCCAGAAAAAAAGGAGGTCAATGTCCCACTGTACTCATCCTTCATTAGACCCATTATAGAGTACAATGCCCTGTTTGGTATGTACCTCACAACATAACACATCTGCAACAGCTGGAAAGGCCGCAGAAATACCTCACTAAAAGAAACACAGGCCTAAAGTAGATGCCCTATGCTGACAGTCTAAAAAAACTCCAGCTATACACTGTGGCATATCATCTACTCAGAGGCAATCTCTGCTTAACATACAAGGCCATGTCAAACCCTGAGCTGTTTGACATGCTCCACTTAAAGAAATCCCAATCCGTCAGAGCCACACGCTCCAGGGATCTAATCCTTGTTATCACAATGAACAAAATCTGCTGGAGGGATAGGTTCCCGACCCAGAGACTCCCCATACTCTAGAATAGACTGCCCATACATGTCAAGCATAGTGCCTCATTGGCCCTCTTCAAAAGGAACCTTGATGATTGGATGGGAAATAAGAAATTCACCCTGGGGATCACGTCTGTTGCCATGCTAGACAGGGGTCCAGGGAATTAAATTTTGTGGGAAGAAATATCCAGGGAATTGTTATGACTAGGCTTGTATAGGCCATAGGGCCAATAGCCTAGTACTAACTTATGAACCTATGAACCTATAATAGGCCAAAAATACACATACATAGATGTGTGGAAGAGAGTGACAGTGATAAAGAGCCTTCCATCATGAGGCCTGTCCCACCCAGCACACATCCAATTGGCTAAAACCACATGATGTGCAAATGTCAATCACTGTAGACATTTGCCTCTGGTATCCCTCAGCACTATAGTGTCTGTGGTGCTTCTGCTAACTGTGTAAGCTGACTCTACAATTCAGTAGTTATCTAGCAGTTGTATACATGTATTTGTGGAATACAAACCTGTGTTTGCCTGAGTGTTGTGTGTCTGCCTCTAGATGAATGGGGTTATGGCCCATGCACACACACTACACTCCCCATTGCCCTACTATGGCAAGCCTGCTGATGTCTTCACCTTAAAATACACCTTTGGGGAAATAGCAGCCCAGTATTCTCCATGGCGCATCTTGTAACTGCATAATGCTGTAGTATAATGTACCAATTAAGTAGGAGTTCTAATCTCAGACATGGCAACTGTATGTGTGTAGGGATCAATGCTTTTTAGGCCAGTCACACTCACTACAATTTCAAATGCCTACTTTGGCATGTCTGCTGATGTCATTCACTTTGAAATACACCTTTGAGAAAGAAGTAGCCCAATAATCTCTGTGGTGTGCCCTATAATTGTGTAATGCTGTAGTGTGATATACTAGTTAGGTAGGAGTTCTATTCCCAGACATGGCAAGTGTGGATGTTTGTGTGTGTTTGTTTGTCTGTGTAGGGAGCAATGCTTTTGAGGCGATTCACAGTCACTACAACTTCCATTGCCCTTCTTTGGCAAGCCTACTGATGTCATTCACTTTGAAATACACCTTTGGGGAAGGAGTAGCCCACTAATCTCAGTGGCATGTTCTATATCTGCGTAATGCTGTAGTGTGATGTACTAGTTAGGAAGGACTTGTAATCCCAGACATGGCACCTGTGTGTGTGTGTGTGTGTGTGTGTGTGTGTGTGTGTGTGTGTGTGTGTGTGTCTGTGTAGGGAGCAATGCTTTTGAGGCCATTCACAGTCACAACAATCTCCACCCCCCTTCTTTGGCATACCTGCTGATGTCATTCACTTTGAAATACACCTTTGGGGAAGGAGTAGCCCAGTAATCCCTGTGGGGTGTCCTATAACTGTGTAATGCTGTAGTGTGATATATTAATTAGGTAGGAATTCTATTCCCAGACATGGTAACTGTGAAACTCTGTGTGTAGGGATCAGTGTTTTTTTGGCCATTCAGTCACTATGCACACCTACAAATGGAGAACATTGATAACTGTGCAGTAACAGAGATCTGATCCAAGCCTCCAGAGAGCACCCCTGCAATACCAGGTACAGCTGTCACCACACCTGTTCGCTACCAAACCAGAAGCAAAACAATAAAGGTGGAGGAGTGTCTATATTCACCAAGGATATTCATACCACCAGGCTACAACTAACAGTAGGTTAGACAGCATTCCAACTTGTATAGCTTGCTACAGATTCCCCATGATACCCACTGCAGCTTTTGTAACATACTGTGAAATATAATGATACAAGCAAACACCCTAATACTGGGTGACTTACACTACCCTGCCATTAGCTGGGAAACTACTTGTGTACCAACACGTGTGCCCAATGGTTCTTGGAAGTCATAATTCCCAATGCCCTGGATCAAGTAACCCATAGTCCCACCAGGGGCTCAAATACCCTAGACCCGGCCATTACTAACATGGGAAATCAATGCTCCACAACTATGGTCACCCCATCAGTGGTCAGGTATGCCCATGAGCTAATCACCCTTAACATCAACATCCCTCCCCCACACCCCAGTAAGGAAACCTCTGTAAGACACATCTCCAAAGCCAATGTCAATGTCAGACGTGACTAACATCATGACACCCATGCAGATGGGAACTGAAAGAACAACTGCTGAATCATACATGAAGGCACTGTATGAGCACACCACTCATGCATGCTATCCAGTATTGAACCAAAACGCTCCCACCAAGAAAAGGAAGCCAGTGTGGTGCCCCACTGCCATAAACATACTGTACAAGAAAAGGAGGAAACTGTTGCAGAAATGGGGGAATTTCCAGGATCCTTACCAGCTACAGTAAGAGTCAGAGATTCCTCATAACATCCACCAAAGCTAGTTACGAACATTATATAGCCAAAGATGCAAAAGACAACTGCAAGCCATTGCATAGCTATGTGAGGAGTCTAAATGGCAATGCTCAGAACTGCTGTGAGCTACAACAGGATTGTTTTAAATCTACTGCTCCCAGGGATATTGCCACTATCCTGGCAGATCAATTCAGTGCCAACTTCACCCCCCTCCCAACCCCCAAAGGGCCCATCTCAACACAGATAGATTGCCATAGTCTGATAATAATGGCCACATAGTTAAAAAACACACTCTACAGAGCTATGACAACAGCAGCCATGGGACTAATCAACATCCCGGGCTGTGTACTATAGGAGCTACAAAACTGGTACCTCACCTACGTGCCAATTCTAATCATAGCCACACCTCTGGCTTTGTGCCCACTGTGTGGTGCACAGCTACAGTTATCCCAGTCCACAAGGGGGGATCCACCTTGGATACTGGGAGCTACAGACTCAGCAGTATGATGTGCCTGATCTGCAAGGCCATGAAATGCATTATCATGGAAATTAAAACAAAGACATTGGCAACCTGCAAACACTGGACCCTAACCAGGTTGGGATTGTGAAGGGCCGATCATGTCACCTCCACCTGAATAACAACTGTGAATCTGTCTCCAGAGCCGTGGACAAGGATAAGGTAGTTCACACAACCTATCTGGACCTTGCCAAGCCCTTCGCCACCATCCCCCAGTCTGGAATCATAAATGTATCAAGCTGACCATTAATCCTAATGTCACCCGATGGACTGCCAACTGCTGTACTGACACAACCCACACTGTAAATGTAGGTGACACCAACCCGAGCCCCAGACAAGTGACAGTTGGAGTACCTTAGGGTTCAGTCCTGGCACTGCCCTTGTTTGGCATCTACTGCTCTGAAGTACAGTCCAACAGTAACGGACACCGGCAAACCAAGGTCGCATGCACACTGGGAGCCAATACTTAATCCCCACATGATGTGGATATTCTACAGAAGGGCCTTACAGAAACACAGGCTTAATGCCTGAACCGTGGCCTTAAGATCAATGCCAAGAAATGTATAGTTATCCCCATTGGGAAGGGACATGTACCTGTGAAGTACCACATAGGTGGCAGTACAATAAAACTAAACACCCAGTGTGATAACAGACTTAGGGACACAGGTGGACAGTGGTCTCACCTTTGATAACCATATCACCACAACAGTCAGGAAACCCACCTATGTGGCACACCTCCCACTAGGGGCTTCACATTCAGAAAAGGAGGCCACTGACCCACTGTAGGCATCTCTCAGTAGGCCCAGTACAGACTACAATGGCCCGTTACATATGTTCCTCACAAGACATCTGCAATGAGTAGAGAGGCTGCAGACATGCCTCACGAAATGACCACAGCCCTAAACCAGATGCCCTATGCTGACTGTTTGAAAATCATCCAGCTGTACCCTGTCACGTATTGTGTTCTCAGATGCGGTTTCTGCTTAACATACTATGCCATGTCAAACCCACAGCTGTTGGACATGCTACACTTAGAGAATTCCAAACCCTCACAGCCACATGCTCCAGGGATGCAAATCCTGTCATCACAATGAGCAATACATGCAGGAGGGATGTGTTCCTAACCCAGAGACTCCCCAGACTCTAGAATAGACTGCCCATACATATCAAGCAGAGTGCCTCTTTGGCCCTCTTCAAAAGGAACCTGGACAACTGGATGGGAGACAGGACATTTACCCCAGGGATCATGTCAACTGTCCTGCTAGACAGGGGTGCAGGGAAGTAAATATTGTGAGAAGTCATAGCCAAAGAATTGTCATGTCTAGGCATGTATAGGCCGTAGGGCCGATAGCCTAGTATCAACATATGACCCTATGAACTTATAAACTACAGTTTCCATTGCCCAACCTTGACAAGGTTGCTGATGTCATTCACTTTGAAATACACCTTTGGGGAAGGAGTAACCCAGTAATCTCAGTAGTGCATCCTATACCTGTGTAATATTGTAGTGTTATATACTAATTAGGTAGGAGTTCTATTCCCAGACATGGTAAGTGTGTGTTGGTTTGTCTGTGTAGGGAACAATGCTTTTGAGGCCATTCACAGTCACTACAACCTCCATTGCCCTTCTTTGGCAATCCGCTGATGTCATTCACTTTGAAATACACCTTTGGGGAAGAAATAGCCCAGTAATCTCGGTGGCATGTCCTATAACTGCATAATGCTGTAGTGTGATATACTAGTTAGGTAGGAGTTCCAATCCCAGACATGGCAACTGTGAGACTTGTTGTATGTGTGTTTGTCATTCATATGCTGTGTAGGGGTGAGTGTGTAACAACGGGACTCATTGTGGAGCGGGTTTTAAAAATTTCTTATATGGTGGGCCTATTATATGTCACAATGTCCACCTTACAAGGATAACAGATGCCAAACAGCAGAGAGGCTGTGGTTGACAATCCATACCCCGACATGTGACATCAAGGCCTGGTGAAGAATTTAGGCAACCCTTGTATTACCCAGAGAACACTCTCTACCCATGTCTCATACACAAACACACTCGGCTAGGCAACAACCACTATGCTGGTAGTTCCCTGCATATTGCTCACAGATAGTAACCATGGTTTGATTGCAGCAGACTACAGAGGGCATGGCACCCTGTTGCATCACTACAATAGGCACATAATTGCATACAGTGCTCCTTCACTATGTTCCCCACTGGATGTCTGCAAAAAATGTAGTGCCAGCAAATGTAACCCACAAAGGACATACCATGCCTTATACACATGCCCTGTATGGACAGATGCCACTGACACCAGGGAATTCCTGTATCATGCTGTCAGTGTAGGTGCAGGGTCAACCTGGTGTCCATTGGCAGTTCCCACTACATGAGGCCAGGAATGGCACATCTGATGATAACAATCTGTGTAGACAACATGCCCCAGACACCCCAGGTACACATACACATGTCACAGAACATGCATGTGGGATGTGTGCACATCCCAGCCACTGTCCATGTCGTGGACTATAGAACACATACATGGCAAGAATTGCACAGCACTGGCCACCCACAATAGTAACCCAGATGACTGGATGGTGAATACAATACCCACCTGTGTGGGCCAATCCAGACACTACACCCCTGAGCCACACTGCAGACCATTTTCATGTGGCCTGATGCCAAGGTATACCCTTTACCTAGCCTTGTGCAGCCTTCTGGCACAGTCAACCACTACACACCTGTGAAGCAATGCACCCATGTATGTCAGTACTGGCAACCTTTGTCTGTGTGTGGAGTATAATGATTTTGATGCCATTCACACTCACTACACCTCCCACTGGACTACTGAAGCATGCCTTCTGATGTCAGACACTTTCACATACCCTTTGCCCATATATCATGCTGATAACCCCTGTGGTACATGTGATACCTGAGTATTACTGTACTGTGGCAAACTAGCTAGTTAGGAAGTCTAATCCTGACCCTGCCAACTGTGATAATGTGTGTGAGTCCCTGAGAGAGTATCTCTGTGTCGACGTTGACACCTGTTCATGTGGACAGGCACGTGTACTACACCTACCTTATCCCTCCTTTATCACTGTTGCAGATGTCACTCACCATCAGATATACCTTTGGACAGCTCCCCAACATGTAAGCTCTGTGGCACATGCAATAACTGCATAGACATGTGATCGCAATACATTGTCAGGCGGGGTTTGAAACCCTGTACTGATAAGTCTGTGACACAAACATGCTTAGGTTTTACTCTCCCACCCCCTCCCTGACTTACTTTGTCTCTGTCTGTCTGTCTGTCTCACTCCCTTTCTCATGGATGTGGAAAAGTACACCTGCTTTGCTTAGGCAGCATCTTGTGTTTTGTAAGTGATGCTCATAATCAGCTGATGGCCTCTGCACTAATTGCAGTCCCCCACTAGCTAATTGCACGTGAAACAGCTGTGGTAACATTCCCATAGCCAATTGCATGGACACACACTCCTATACCTAGGAACATCATGTGGATATTGGGCCTTTTCATTCACTGTGAGCAGGACATCATGTCAGTGTTTGGCAAACAGCATCACAGATGGTATTGGGATATACCTTTAGCAACATACACTGTGGAGACAGGCCAACAAACAGGAGGGGGATGTTCCAGACATGACTATAGACTGTAAGTGTTGCTCTTCTGCATTTGGAGTAATGTTGGTTTAACAGGGTCTGTGTGGATATGGCTGGTCTACATGATTTACTACCAGTCATGACAGTAACAAAAATCCACGAGAGCACGAGCTGGATACCAAATATATAAAATGTATTAAGCGCTTTCGTCAAATATTACAAAATGACTTCCTCAGAATAACACTGGCTCTCTTAGAGGTCATATTTATAATGCAATCAATTAACACATAAATTGATCTGTAATGTGCTTCATGGAATACTTAAAGAAACAGACACCCTTGAATATAAAACCTTACTTAAAAAAGATGTATAAAAATACAATAGAACTACAAAAAATATATATGTTAAATATATTAACTGTTGTCAAGTGGTGAGTAAATCTGTACATGAAATACTGGTTGAGACTACAGAAAATAATGTACAATAAAATCCAGTAATGCCTATGAATTCAATAAGTAAAATACATTAATGAAGGTTAACAATAACATGCCAGGCATGTCAATATATACACCTCTCTAGAATAAAAAAATCAGCTTTTAACTTTAAATAACTAGTGAGGGAAACCATGTCATTAAGTCCTGGACTGGTGGTGGCATTAACTCTTAGTTGCCATAATAATTCTTTAAATTCTAGGACCCAATCAGTAGGTCCACCTCTCTCATCCATAGCCAACCGTTCCAAAACTGTAAACTTAAAATGATGACCTGGAAAGTTGTTGACATGTTTTGCTAGTGCATTTTTGAAATTTCCTTTTGATATGTCATATGTGTGCTGATAAATACGTGTCCTAAAGACATTCTTGGTTTTCCCAATATAAAACCCAGAACACGTCTGGCATATAGCTGCGTATACCACGTATTTGGTCCCACAATTGTTTCTCTGGTTGAATCTCACCCAACCATAACCATCAATAAAAACTCTATCTCCCTCCAAAATGTGTTTACATTGGATGCAATGACCACATTTAGTCATTTTCCCAGTGCAAGATTTAGTGTTCTTACCCTTAATTTCTAAAAGGTTCTTAACACTAGTGTCCTTTTTGTATACTATGACAGGGGTGTCACCTACCTTCCCCCCAAGTATTTCTGCTTCTTGAACTGTTTTAAACTGTTTAAAGTTGTTTTTGCACCTGCACTTTTAAAGTTTGTCCTGTTTGTTGCATTTACCTGATGAGGCTACACACTCAAGTGCGCTAGCCTGTGTTACATATTTATTGCATTTTCCTGCTGTTTGTTGCAAAAAAGAAAAAAAATTATCCTTGTTTCCCATCTTTCCTGACCTAGAGTAGTCCAAATACAGGCTTTGCTGTATTCTGGACTTTTGGAAAGTTCCTTTCTTGGATAAAGGGAGGCTTCTTTGTTCACCAGTGGCAGTGGGGAGCTTAGAACAGCCTATCTATCCCTGGAGGAGTGTTCCCAGCACAATAATCTGGTAGTCTATTGGCCGTTTTGGGCCAATTTCTAGCTCTTTCAAGTCCCCCTGTATAAAACCGCTTTGGCTTTGTGATTTTGCACATAGCGCAGCATCGGGCAGCTCCGCAATTGAGTTTAAACCATTCTCAGCTCATAAAGTCTGCTCTTCACTTTTCCTTAGAACTGATCTAGTTCTCATAATAAACACCCTATTCCTACTCTAAAGCCTGGCACTTGCTCACTAAAGCAATTATATAAGTCAGCACTAAAAAATTAAAAGCACTACACCCTCACAAACTCCCCTTGAGTACATTGTTCCCCATTGGCCCTTTTTTTCAATTATAAAGGAATTCCCAATACTATTATAGCATGTCCAAAGGTCAGTTGTCAATCTCCTCTCCGGTCCAGCTGGTGAATCTGGGAATCTTGAGGCAATGTTACAACTGCCTCATGTACACAGACAACCCTCTCCTCCTCCCAACAAATTCCAACACATATGACAGATGCAACCATATAGCCAAATTAGAGGCTAAGCTCTCTCAACTCAGTACTGGTGTAACCAGTCAGGAGGAGAAGGAAACTACACTCACTACAATTCCAGTCTCACATAGACCTACCATGACAGCAAACCAAACACATAAACACACAAAAACATACTCGGAGGCTCTAAATAAAAATCTGCCTAAGCAGCAGAGACCTCCAAAGCAGACACCCAAGCAACCGCTACCCCAAAACAAAACACGTGCAACACATAGCTCACAAAGCCAGTGTGCCGAACAGTCATAGCCCTTAAGGCTAAACAACACACCTGATACACTTGTAATAGGTGACTCTATCGTCAGGCACACTGACATCCCGCTCACCAGGCTGAACAAGGAGAAGGTCACGGTGAGCTGCCTGTCGGGCGCTAGGATCCGCCACATAACACAAGCACTCAGGTCACTCAAAGGCAAGTACAAATATGACTCAGTCATTGTCCATGCTGGTGTGAATGACCTGAGACGTACCTCCCTGGACTACATGAAAAGAGACATAGAGGAGCTCTCTGAGCATGTAGCCCAGGCCAGTATGACCCTGACCACCTTGAGTAGCATCTTACCCTCACTAAGAATGATGCCACAATATGAAGACAAGATGATCAATTTCAACAATTGGCTTAAGTATTGGTGTCATTCAAAGGGGATCCAATGCCTGTCAGCCTGGGATGACATGCTCGACAAGCCACGATGCTTCGCTAGGGACGGCTTGCACCTGTCACCCCTGGGCTTTCGGATATTGGCAAAGGCTCTTGCCACCCCCATAGTGCCTTTTTTTAGGCAAGGCTCAAAAGACAAACCCACCTCCATAGGTATCACAAGGGATAAGAAACTAAGAGTAATGCTACTCAACGCCAGAAGTCTAAACCTCAAGATGCACACACTTGAAACTCTCTTTAGCGTGGAGAACATCGATATCTGTGCAGTAAAAGTAACCTGGTTCAAGGCTCCCGAGAGCACCCCAGCACTACCAGGTTATACCTCATACCATGCCTTTCGGCCACAAAACTTTGACTGAACCACAAAAGGAGGGGGAGTATCAATATTCGACAAAGATACCCACATCTCCAGGTTGGTGGCACAGCATGAAGCATCAGAGACTATTCATGTGCAACTAACAGTGGGTAAAACTGCCTTCCAGTTTATAGCCTGCTACAGACCACCCTCCCAAACCCATGAACCCCACTCGGACTTTCTGAGAACACTGGAAAATATGAAGGTCTCTCCAAACACCATTTTACTGGGCGACTTCAACTACCCAAACATAGACTGGGAGCATTACTCTAGCTCCAACACCCTAGCCCAAAGGTTCCTAGAATTTATAAACTCAAATGCTATGGAACAACTTGTTACCACTCCCATAAGAGGGGAAAACATAATGGACCTGATCATTACCAGCATGGGGGCTCTATGCTCTAGATCACAAGTGTATCCCTCACTGGTAAGATCAGACCATAAACTAATCTCACTGTATATTCACATCCTGACCCCACCCTCTGCCCAGAAAACCACAGTGAAAAACTTCTCTAAAGCAAATTTCACATGCCTCAAAACCGAGGTGGAATCCTTCAAAGCCCCCGGGCCTGTGGAGAATACGGCCCAGACCACAGAATCCTTTATAAACACATTCTATGAACACCTTCAGGAATGCATGGATCATGCAATCCCAAATAAAGCCAAGACCCAATCCTCCAAAGGCAGGCGGCTTGTCTGGTGGACCCCAGCCATAAACAAACTATACAATAGAAGGAGGAAGCATGATAGAGCAAAATCCCAAAAAGGGAAGGCATCTCTGATCAGTATTAGCAAAAAACTACGGGCACTCATAAAATCGTCTAAGGCCAGCTTCGAGAGAAAAATTGCACAGAACACTAAGGATAATCACAAGGCTTTCTTTATAGGTTCATAGGTAGGTACTAGACTATTGGCCCTAGGGCCTATATAAGCCTAGCCAAAAAGGTACCCTGGCTTTTGCCACCCAAGAAAAATATTTTCCTGTGCCCTTGTTGAGCAGAGCCACAGAAGTGATCCCCAGGGTGAGTTTCCTATTTCCCATCCAATCATCAAGATTTTTCGTGAAGAGTGCTAATGAGGAGCTTTGTTTGATATAGATAGGTAGTTTGTTCCAGAGTATAGGAAATCTCTGGGACAGGAATCTATTCCTCCAGCATGTTCTGTTTATTGGTGTGACAAGGTTTAGGTCCCTAGAGCGTGTAGCTCAGAGGGATTGGGATTTCTTTAAGTGGAGCATGTCCAACAGATCTAGGTTTGACATAGCTTTGTATGTTAGGCAGAGATTGCCTCTGAGTAGGCGATATGTGACGGAGTAAAGCTGGAGTTTTTTGAGAGGGTCTGCGTAGGGCATCTGTTTTTGGCCTGTAATCCTCTTTGTGAGGTATTTCTGCGGCCTTTCCAGTTGCTGTAGATGTCTTGTAAGGTACATACCAAAAGGGGCGTTGTACTCAATAATGGGTCTAATGAGTGCCGAGTAGAGGGGAACAATGACCTCTTTTTTCCTGAATGAGAAACCTTTTGTGATAAAATGTGCCACGTAGAAGGATTTCCTGACTAATGTTGCGATGTAATTATCAAAGGAGAGACTGCCGTCCATCTGTGTCCCAAGGTCTCTTATCACACTTTCAATGTTAAGCAGACTACCGCCTATGTGGTAGTTCATGGGTACAGAGTTTTTAAAAAAGAGGATGACAATGCACTTTTTGGCATTGAGCTTTGAGGCCATGGCTTTTACACCAGGCATCTGTTTCAGTGAGGTCCTTTTGTAGGATGTCCACATCATTAGAAGTTTCAGTTATGGCTCCTAGTTTGCAGTCATCTGTGAACTTTGTTAGCCAAAGACCTTCTGTGTTAGTCTGTACTTCAGAGAAGTAGATATCAAACAGGAGAGGACCCAGGACTGAACCCTGTGGTACTCCACTTGTCACTGGTCTGAAGTTGGATTTAGAGTCTGCTACTTTTACAGTGTGGGTTCTGTCAGTGAACCAGCTGGCAAACCATCTTGTGACATAGGGATTTATACCTAGTTTAGTGAGTTTATTTATAATTCCAGAGTGGGGGATGGTGTCGAAAGCCTTGGCGAGATCTAGACAGGCTGTGTGAACCACCTTACTCTTGTCTACAGCTTTGGTGACTGCTTCAAAGAAGTCTATCAGGTTTAGGAGACATGATCTGCCTTTTAAAAACCCGAACTGGGTGGGGTCCAGAGTTTGGAGATTACCAATGTCTTTGTTTATAAGTTCCATGATGATACGTTCCAAGGCCTTGCAGACCAGGCTCATCAGGCTATCTGCCTTAGGGCATTTATAAGCCTAGCCAGAGTGTGTTTGGCTTTTGCCACCCATTTTAAATTAATTTTGCTATGCCCTTTTTCGAGGTTAGTATACTGTGCCTCTTTCTAACAGTGACACAGAAGTGATACCCGGGGTAAACCTATGATCTCCCATCCACTCATCAAGATTCCTCTTGAAGAGAGTCAATGAGGGACTCTGCCTAACCTGGACTGGGATTTTATTCCAGAGTGAAGGGAGCCTCTGGGTTATGAATCTGTCCCTCCAGCATGTCCTATTTATTTCATTGCTGAGGTTCAAGTCTCTCAAGCACGTAGCTCGATGGGATTTGGATTTTCGGAGGTACAGCATGTCCATTAATTCTGGGTTGGACATGGTTTTATACGTCAGGCACAGATCACCTCTGAGCAGGCGGTATGCCACTGAGTAGAGCTGGAGTTTCTTTAACCGGGCAGCATATGGCATCTGTTTGAGCCCTATGATCCTCTTGGTGAGGTACTTTTGGGGTCTTTCCAGTTGCTGCAGGTGTCTGGTAAGGTACATCCTGAAAGGGGCATTGTACTCAATTATGGGCCTGATGAGGGATGAGTAAAGAGGCACGATGACCTCCCCTGATCTAGATGTGAATCCCTTCATGATTAGGTGGGCTATATAAAATGGTTTTCTAACCACTTTGGCCACGTGGTTGTCAAATGAGAGATTGCTATCAACTTGGGTCCCCAGGTCCCTAATTACTTCTTCTGTACTTAATGGATTACCACCTATGTGGTAATTTGTGGGCACTTTGTTTTTGCCAAAGGGGATGACTATACACTTTTTGGCGTTTAGCTTGAGGCCATGGCTCTGGCACCAGTAGTCTGTTTCTATGAGGCCCTTTTGGAGGATGACTGTGTCGGCTGGAGAGTCGATTATAGCACCCAGTTTGCAGTCATCTGCGAACTTAGTCAGCCACAGTCCTTCCATGTTGGCCTGTACCTCCGAGAAATATATACCGAACAAGAGAGGTCCCAGGACTGAGCCTTGTGGGATGCCACTTGTAACTGGTTTGGAGTCTGACATGGCTCCAGCAATTCTAACCATGTGGGTTCTGTCCTTGAGCCAGTTTGCAACCCATCTAGTGACATAGGGGTTTATATTTAAGCTGGTGAGCTTATCTATAATGCCCTAGTGGGGTATTGTATCGAAGGCTTTTGCGAGGTCCAGGTAGGCTGTGTGGACCACCTTCCCCTCGTCAATGACCTTGGTGACTGTTTCAAAGAAATCAACCAGGTTTAAGAGGCAGGATCTTTAGTTATGTTAGGAACCTGGGTGGGAATTCCCAGATAAGCTTAGAATTAGTCTAAAATGACAAAAAATACTCCGAACCCACAGACATTGCCAACATCCTAGCTGACAGGTTCAGCGCAAACTTCTCACCCCCCCTCCCCACCAAAAGGGCAAATATCTATCCCAGCAGAGTGCTGCCCTCCTGACATCTCAGATGCTCAGGTAATAGCCGCCCTCTCCAAAGCAAAAAACACAGCATCAATGGGACCAGACGGTGTCACGGGCTGCGTCCTACATGAACTCCAAGAAGAGCTAAACCCAAACATAAAACTACTGTTCAATCTCAGCCTTACTACAGGATATGTACCCAAAGAGTGGCGTACAGCAACAGTGGTCCCTCTCCACAAAGGTGGTGCCTCAATGGATCCTGGAAACTATCGCCCCATAAGCCTGACTAGCTTGGTCTGCAATGTTATGGAAAGGATCATCATGGACCTCATAAATAAAGATATTGGGGACCTACAGACACTGGATCCTACCCAGTTTGGCTTTGTTAAGGGCAGATCCTGTATCTTAAACCTGGTCAATTTCTTTGAAACAGTCACCAAGGCCATTGACGAGGGGAAGGTGGTCCACACAGCCTACCTGGACCTTGCAAAAGCCTTTGATACAATACCTCACTCGGGCATTATAGATAGGCTCACCAGCTTAAATATAAACCCCTATGTCACTAGATGGGTTGCAAACTAGCTCAAGGACAGGACCCACATGGTTAGAATTGCTGGAGCCATGTCAGACTCCAAACCAGTTACAAGTGGCGTCCCACAAGGCTCAGTCATGGGACCTCTCTTGTTCAGTATATATTTCTCGGAGATACAGGCCAACACGGAAGGACTGTGGCTGACCAAGTTCACAGATGACTGCAAACTAGGCGCCATAATCGACTCTCCAGCCGACACAAGCATCCTACAAAAGGGCCTCATAGAAACAGACACCTGATGCCAGAGCCATGGCCTCAAGCTAAACGCCAAAAAGTGTATAGTCATCCCCTTTGGCAAAAACAAAGTGCCCACAAATTACCACATAGGTGGTAATCCATTAAGTACGGAAGAAGTAATTAGGGACCTGGGGACCCAAGTTGATAGCAATCTCTCATTTGAAAACCACATTGCCAAAGTGGTTAGAAAAATATTTTATATAGCCCACCTAATCATGAAGGGATTCAAATCTAGATCAGGGGAGGTCATCGTGCCTCTTTACTCATCCCTCATCAGGCCCATAATTGAGTACAATGCCCCTTTTGGGATGTACCTTACCAGACACCTGCAGCAACTGGAAAGACCCCAAAAGTACCTCACCAAGAGGATCAAAGGGCTCAAACAGATGCCATATGCTGCCTGGTTAAAGAAACTCCAGCTCTACTCAGTGGCAAACCGCCTGCTCAGAGGAGATCTGTGCCTGACGTATAAAGCCATGTCCAACCCGGAATTAATGGACATGCTGCACCTCAGAAAATCCAAATCCCATAGAGCTACGTGCTCGAGAGACTTGAACCTCAATACTGAAATAAATAGGACATGCTGGAGGGACAGATTCATAACCCAGAGGCTTCCTTCACTCTGGAATAAAATCCCAGTCCAGGTTAGGCAGAGTCCCTCATTGACTCTCTTCAAGAGGAATCTTGATGAGTGGAAGGGAGATCGTACGTTTACCCTGGGTATCACTTCTGTGTCACTGTTAGACAGAGGCACAGTATACTAACCTCGAAAAAGGGCATAGCAAAATTAATTTAAAATGGATGGCGAAAGCCAAACACACTCTGGCTAGGCTTATAAATGCCCTAGGGCAGATAGCCTAGTATGAACCTATGAACCTATGAACCAATAGTCTCATCACTCCTAAGCATAAACCAATTTTTGACTATAATGTCCTGAATCAAGGGGAATTGTGGAGTATATGTAAGAATCAATCCATATTTAAATGGAGGAGTTGTCAGAACACTGTTTTCCATAGGTGCACAGAGTCTAGAGATGTCCAAACCTAATAAAGGATAGAAATAAAAATCCACTCTCTTTTTGGTTACTTCATCTAGTAATGGTACCTATCATGACAGTGTTATGTGTTTGAGGAAACTCCCACCTGTATGGTTATCTGCAGACTGGGCAGTGTTTGGAGTCTAATGTTTCTTGTGTTACTCACAGATCACCTATCTTAGAACTGCAGAATCATTGTCTGAGGACTGCAGTCAGTACATGGTGACAGCCGTGACAGTTACTGACTTCATATCCCTCATAGGACATATGTCACAACAAACCCTGTTACAACAGTAAATGTATGAAGGTATCACAGCAACATGCCAATATTGGCCCAGTGTTTGCGGCTCCAGCCACAAGTCTGTCAACCATTGTACATATGTCATGCTGTAAGAGGTGCATATGTTCTGTACAGCATTATTTATTGACATCATACCTGAAAACAAGCCAGTCAGATATCAGACTGCTAGACATGTCATCTTGGCTGACAGGTTCACTGCAAATTCCCCCCCCCCCCTCACCACCTGCAGGGCCTATTACTATTCCAGGGGATTGTGTAACGCCAATTAATACTGATACGTTAGTTAATAAGGCTCTATCTAAAGCTAAAAACACTGCCTCCATGGAACCAGATGGTGTCCTGGGCTGTGTCATACACGAGCTCCAAAATGAATTAACCCCACATCTGAATACCCTGTTCAATCTCAGCCTCTTGACAGGATATGTGCCCATAGAATGGCGCACAGCAATGGTGGTTCCGCTGCACAAGGGTGGGCCCACAACCGACCCTGGGAACTACCGACCAATAAGCCTGATCAGTCTGATCTGTAAGGCAATGGAGCGAATCATTATGGAACTCATAAATGGAGAGATTGGGAACCTCCAAACACTTGACCCCACACAGTTCGGCTTTGTCAAGGGCAGATCATGCCTCCTGAACCTGGTGGACTTCTTTGAGACAGTTACTCAGTCTATAGATAAGGGAAAGGAGGTACACACGGCTTACCTTGACCTTGCTAAAGCATTTGACACCATTCCCCATTCGGGTATTATTGATAAACTCACCAACCTGGGCATAAACCCTTACGTCACAAGATGGATCGCAAACTGGCTCTCAGACAGATCCCACAAAGTAAGAGTAGCGGGATCTATGTCCGAATCCAGACGAGTAACGAGCGGTGTGCCTCAGGGATCTGTCCTGGGGCCCCTCTTGTTTGGCATATACTTCTCAGAAGTACAGGCAAGCAGTGAAGGGCTGTGGCTGACCAAGTTTGCAGACGATTGCAAACTGGGTTCTATAATAGAGTCTCCGGCCGACATGGATATCCTCCAGATGGGCCTTAATGAGACTGATGCATGGTGTCAAAGCCATGGTCTCAAGCTAAATGCTAAAAAATGCATAGTAATCCCCTTTGGAAAAAACAGAGTACCCACAAACTACCACACAGGAGGTATCCCCCTGAAATCTGAAGAAGTAAAAAGGGATCTAGGGACCCAAGTAGATAGTCAGCTTTCCTTTGATAACCATGTTGCCAAGGTGGTTAGAAAATCCTTCTATGTGACCCATCTGATCATGAAAGGGTTTGCATCAAGATCTAAGGATGTACTGGTGCCCCTCTACTCTTCCCTCATCAGACCAATTATTGAGTACAATGCACCAATTGGAATGTACCTGGCCAGGCATCTCCAGCAGCTGGAGAGACCACAGAGGTACCTCACTAAGAGGATTACTGGCCTCAAAAAGTTGCCTATGCCGCACCATGGAAAAAACTAAGGCTTTTCTCTGTTGCATACCGCTTTCTCAGAGGTGATCTCTGTCTAACATACAGAGCCATATCCAACCCAGAACTGCTGAACATGCTCCATCTTAGCAAAACCAAATCTACTCAAGCTACAAGCTCTAGGGATATAAAACTCAGCACAACAATGAACAGACCATGCTGGAGGGATAGATTCCCTTCGCAAAGACTTCCCTTGCTATGGAACAAGGTCCCAATCTACATAAGACAGAGCTCCTCACTATCACTCTTCAAGAGGAACCTTGACGAGTGGATGGGTAACAGAAAGTTCACACCAGGGATCATACCAACAGCTCTACTAGATAGGGGCCAAGGGTACTATCTGCTAGAGCAAGGGCCTAGGGAACTAACCAAAGGGGCGGTGAATACTGTACAATGTGGCTGGGCTAATATATGCCTTCAGGCAGATAGCCCAGTACCTACCTACGAACCTATGAACCTACCTATGTATAGTAGGCGTCATTTCTGAGGACATAACCTGGGCAGTCTGTGGTTGTGTGTACAGTATTGGGGTCTGTGTACTTATGGTGATTGTCGACAGTATTTGTAATGCAAATACGTACCTTGGACTGTGTAAAGACTGTGGTAGATGTCATTGTTCTTGGTCCTGTTCTAGCTGATGTTACATGCTGCTCCAGTGTATGATACCCTATTGGCTCACATATTTGTAGGGCCAAACACACACGTGTCCCATACCACAGACTGGCACTGGAACACACTGTGTCATGACTCAGTATATGTAGGGTTAGTGTGTGAGTGGCACATATGAGGACGGTGTTGATCAGACAGTCCATATAGTGTAATATTAAGCTTGCATACCATATGCGGCTGTGGCTTTGTTCACATTGGTTGTGGGTATGCACTTTCACACAGGTGTCTGTTACTCTGTGCTGTGACATGCCTGTAGAGCCTGCTATATTTGTAGGTACATGTGTATACCCCATACGAAATGTAGGCCAGTGTTGTGGAAGTCTGCCTGTAGTATGCACAGTGCTTTGTTACATGCCTAGCAGCTTAGTGTAATTACCCAGTGTGATGTTAGGTCCAGATATTTGCAAGACATACTACTGTCGGTCCACCATAACTGTTGTGTATTTCTGACAAGGCAGTGGGATTCTGTACAGATGTATGTCACTAACTGCTGGGTAGTATGAGGCCATGTGACCTCTGCACCACTAGTTATTATGTGTCAGGACAGACAGGAGTGTGTGAATGCATAAACTGTGCGGACATATGTAGTCCAGTATTTACGTGATATACCCATGTACAAGGCTGTTAACATCCACATTGTCAGGAGTGGTCCACATGTCTCACACAAAGGGGATCTGTGCATACCTCTGGACTGAACAGAGATTGCCAGACTGTCCACATATATTGGTCATATCTCTGCTGTAGTCTACAGGATCATTACTGTGCTATCAGTGGTACTGTACTATGATGTCCTTAGGATGTCTGTCAGTAACCAATGGTGTACATGTCAATAGCAGATGTGACCTCCTACACACAGTATGTCTGTTAAGCAACAGTCTACATATATACCTGCAATACATACAACATCCCATTGCACTAAGAAATTGAGACTACTGGTGCTGAGGTAGGACTCCACTCCATGTTCTGGACATATGGTAAACACACACATATATATATATATATATATATATATATATATATATATATATATATATATATATATCTATATAGATATATAGACATATACATATCTACATACATATATATATATATATATATATATATACACAAACACACACACACATATATATATATATATATATATATATATATATATATATATATATATATATATATGTCTACACATATATAGATATATAGATATATATGCACATATAGTTATAGGTTTGTACATATATATAGACATAAATAGATATATCTGTACGTATATGATGTACATACACACACACACACACACACACACATATATATATATATACACACACACATATATATATATATATATATATATATATATATATATATATACATACAACTGTCTTCACAGCTGTCATGGCATAGTAATTAACTGTTGTGACTATAGTGTACAGGGTCCTGGGTTCAAGACCTGCCAGGGCTGTTTATTTTGTTGCTGTGCAGGACAACAGCTGTTGGAATCAGAGTGGTTAAGGCAGTTTTGAGCAGCTTTAAGCGAGTTTGCGTGGGTTTGCACCAATCTAAGCAGTGCTAAGATACAGTTAAAGGTACAGGCACTTACACAGTGTAGGCTTCGCTTACCAGTGTGCAAATGTGCTTAGCTGTAATACTGCAGTAATGCTGACACCTGCTAAGCATGGCTCAGCCCTGGTAACCAGTGCTCATATCCGAGTCTGATAACACATCAGGGTAATGACATCTGTAATAAGTGTATGTAATGCCATGTACATAACGTGCGTCTATGTGCTGTCATTACAGTAGCAAGGGGTGTGAGTCTCCTGTCTGGGACACTTAAGTATATATGGCTTGTACATCAGTCTTATCCATGTGAATGTGTTACATACAAGGGTAGTATCCCAGATGATATGCAGTCACACTGGCATGTAGTGTATCATTATGTTACTACTGTTGACAATGCTTTCTGAAGCAAGAGTAGATTGCTAATTGTAGTACTGGCAACAAGCACCCCTACATGCATAGATGGACTCTGTGTCCCCACTGTCATGTTCCTGGTGTGTGAGCTGTGTCACAGTATATATCTCCTACTGGATAATCATCTGACATGTGGAAATTAACTGTAAACTACTGTCTGTCTAGCACATGTCAGTGAGGGCTGCAAACATGTAGTAATAGCATACATATTGGTGTCAGACATCTATCTGTTGACACATTCATTCTACTGCATAGCTAGTTGGCAAGCTGCTGTCTGTCAGTCCCTGTACAGATGCGCAGATGTCAGGTATCCAGCTTGGATACATACAGGGAACCTGTGCTTGACTGACACTGACATGTCTGCCCAGCTGTGTTATAACTGGCACAGATAGGACACAACACCCTGTATGCACCGCATGCCACAAGTACCTCCACTACACTACCACAGTCAACAGAACATGCTTGGGTTCAGGTCTCCGACACAGACACTAACCATATTTTGTAATACATGCTGCATACCTGTCAACTGGATGACCTCACCGGCTATTTGCAGGAGGCTCCCAGAGGATTGGCTGATGCATGTCGCTCTCACCCTGAGTGTCACCACAGTGATGTCTGTAGATAGATTGCCTGATGGCACATGGCAGGTGGCATTATACCACTGTACACACATCCCATCTCTCCATGGACAATAGCCAGGTACACACCTATGACCACCTGCAGTGATGCACCCCAGTACTGACAAATGTGTACATGTGCATTACTGAGGATATCAGTGCCTGTGTGTTAGTACACCTGCAGTTGGGAATACAATGAAGCACTTCACACCCACTGCAACACCCATTGCCATAGTTAGATGTGGCTGCTGCTGTACCGGACATTACATGCACCCTGTTGCACTCCTCTCCCTAAAGGCTACCTGAGCCTTGCAGTACCAGCACAACACTGTTGTACAAATGGGTTGATAGGCATGGGATACCCACTGAGTTCTGGCAAGTGTGTGCAGTGTGCATGTGTGTATATCTGTAGGGTACAGCATCCCAGGGCCACATACTCCTATTACAATGCACATTGCCACACAGTATTACGGGTAGTGATGTTGCTGCCCATAGGAGAGGCATGACAATGCATCACCCTACTATTCCTGTGCCATGTGCATTAGATGCATATCCCTGTAGTACCACTCTTGGGATGGACAATGGGTTGTATCGCAGTCCTAGTCAATGTGTGATGGTGGGTATGTCAGAGTGTCATCATGGGTTCCAGTGTGTACAATATCCACAGTGGGTTGTGGGTGCTGTGTACACTGTTATTGCACCATGGTACCCCCGGTACGTGTCCCATGTACCACTGTATGGTGACCACTGTCACCATCAACCATGCAGGTAACTGATAACACAATCCAGCCCAGTTATGCATGTGCTGTGTGAAGCCTACCTGTAACACACTGGACACACTGACAAGTTAGCACTGATAGGACCAGGTCTCTCTGATGTGTGTCTGCCTGTTATGTGTCTGTTAATGTGTATATGATGGTGTGGCACGCTATCTATTGTCCATATACAACCATTACATCCCCCATTATCATACTGTACATGCCTGGGGATGTTCTGCATGTAAAATGTAACCTGGAACACACCTCATCCTAAATGCTGTGTGGTGTGTGCAATTAAAGCCACACACATCTGTAGCACTACATACCTAGGTAGGGGTCTAGTCCCAGTGTTGCCAAGTAAGAGCGTGCGTGTATGTGGAGGAATCTACTTCAGGTTGCTGGATATATATGTCCCAGGGGGTCACCTGACCATGTGGCACAGACAGTACCTGTTATACAGACTTGTGACACGTGTTCAGCTGTACCCAGGATATGGTCCAGCCATGGTGCCACCACAGTGCCATACCCCTTGTGAGATATGACAGCAGACCATCCTCCTGCTGACACATGTACACCTACAACACAAATGGATAACATTATGGAGACCACAATCACTCAGTGTTACTAACAGCTATAATGCATCATGGATGGACAGCTACACTACCTAACATGTAAGCATGAAACATTACTGTTGACAACATGTTACACAGCAGTACATTGGTACACTGTAGTACAGTCACCATGTGCATCAGAACCATATTAGCCTGTCCCTGCATTCATGTTATGGATGACAGGGATGTGGCACAGGTATCATCATATGCACAGAGTGTGTGGTTAGTTTGCCAGAGACCTAGTGGGGGCTATACGTTTGACACCATGTGTGTGGGTGAGGGGTGTAAGTTGCTGATATGGGCGTGGTGATATGGTGTGTGTAGGTACGGGGTTGCCCTAGGTGTGTTTGTATAGTGTGTGGGTATGCATGCACACAGTTCTGCCATGTGGCTGCCCTATACAGGTGTTTCTTGGACAGCTGCAGACGATACCTGGCAGGGTGTGCAGTTCACCGCCTCCAAACACAGACATGCGGACTGTGCCTGCCAGGGGTTCCATGGGCACGTCCAGGTACAGGCATCGATGTGTTGCTCTCCCCTTATGATGACATATGTCCACTGGAACCAGGTCCCTCCTGGGACTGGCCAGAGCCACATGCATGTTGCCTGCTGTGGTGTGGACAGCACCCCCCTGCAGTGCTGGGGCTGGTACTGCCACTACTGGAACGGCTTAGTGTCCTTGCATGTACACGTCAACCGCCAGATGGTGGTGCTGCTGGCGTACGTCCACGCAGCCATCACCCCACTCCCACCACATGTTCTAGCACAGACAATCCACGGTCAATGAGGCCCATCATCTCACCCAACCGTCTATCCATGACCTCTGTATAATCACAGAGGGCACCTGCAATATCATGGATGTTGTCACTTACAGATGAGAAAGCAGCCATCTGCAGCCTCAGGCCCTGTCTGGTGTACAGTTCTATATGT
The DNA here is from genome assembly GCF_019279795.1 of Protopterus annectens. Taxonomy (NCBI): domain Eukaryota; kingdom Metazoa; phylum Chordata; order Ceratodontiformes; family Protopteridae; genus Protopterus; species Protopterus annectens. The sequence continues at coordinate 304,005,762 of NC_056730.1, read as the reverse complement.
GCTTGCACCCCATGACAGTCTGAAATATGCATCCGCTGGTACCAGTTGTGGCACTTCTGCCAGGGGCACAATGACCAGCGGCCTTCCCACGAGCACTCCAGTACATCTGCCTATGTGGTGCACTGCTGGACATCTGGCTAGACCTGCTGTGTCCAGACACAGCAGCCATAGATATCACACTCTCCTGTGCACTGCCACCAACTGCCAACTGTCCCTCTGCTATGGCCACAGGTGATTGGATATCTATAGGCACTGTGACTGTGTGCGGGGTGGATAAAAGGGGGATGTAAAACGATGGTGCAGTTTCGACCTCTGACAACCCCACCTGTGCCTCAATACACCTATTATCATTTTCAATGTCTGTATGGGCACCAATATCAGACTGCATGCAGGAGGGACCCTGACACACCTCGCCACCTGTGAGGGGAAAGCAAGAAATGCACTTTAAGACCTGTACGGCATTGCATAACAGTACACACATACACATACATACATACACACACACACACACACACACACACACACACACACACACACACACACACACACACACACACACAGAAATTCCACCATAATACCTACCTGTCCCTGCATTTACAGACTGTCCCAAGTTTATTCACGTAAGTTCCCCATCCTGCATCACACTTGGAAACATACACTCATTAATACCACTCATTAACATATCATTCTTCTAAATGCCTAGACAAGTGATCACAACACATGACCTGTTACTCCATTAGCTCTTTGACTTGATTGGAGTAGGTTTTACAAGGACTTACTGCTGTCATGCAGTGTTCACCCTGGGTATGTCCGGACATCGTGAGCATGGCCCCCATATGTTAAGGGCTACTATGGTCACACAATAATGTCACACACTGGAGAGTCATACATAACTATTGCTCGGTAGATGCAAGATCTGTTGCTCAATCAACTTATTATGTGGACAACAGTAATATATGAATACACTTCCTGGTGTTGTCTAGTAATTCCCCAATGCATCAGTAGTGCTGCATACATGGGTAATCCTTCACCTTACTGCTGATTGCAATTTTTACAGTATACCTGGTGTCTAGTTTCCTTCCCAATGCATGTTCCATGTTACAGACCTTATTATACTATCAGCTGTCCTGAGATTACATATCAGACAAGTATTCCTGGTTTCTCATGTGTCAGTCCATGTCCATGTACTGCATGATTCCAAAGGGAAGTACTGACGTATGAATAACCCCACAATCACACATCTGCATACATGGACACAAACACACACACACACACACACACACACACACACACACACACACACACACACACACACACACACACACACACACATCCTACATGCATCAACCCCCCTCCACTCCACCAGATTGCACTTACAGACAAAATAACAACCCTACCACCACACACACACCTACAGGTGAGGTTGCACAAAGATAGTACACACAGACTTCCCATTACCCATCTGTCAACATACATAACATATGGTACTCAATAGCATGCAGTGCAGCTATAGTCAATCCATGCTAGCAACAGTATACATGTGTGTGATGCATGGGCTGTGTTAGCAGGTGATGCCCCTTCCCCTGGAAAACACTGCACCCATGTACACAGTATTGCTGTGCACCTGTTCTGCACCCTGCCTTGTAATGTGCACCATACCTCACAGGTGTACATACCATTGCTGAATGTGTGTTACTGTGTCAGTTATGTCTGCTCAAATGCTCACAGCCCCTATGTGCTTGTCTGACACATACCTGGGATGATATGTGAACAGATGTCATTTGTGAATGCCTGATGTCTGATTTACAGATGTTAACATCAGCAGTGCATGTATGACCAATACGATACTATTACACTGACAACCGTCAAACCTTACCATGGCTATGGGGAGTGTGCACACCCTTATTGATATGACACCCTCTTACCTGATATGCCATGGGACCACATCACTGCATATGTTAACATTACATGAGCCTGACATGTGACATATGTCCTGTATAATCAAATGCAGTGTCTAACAAATGTGTTAGTTGTGCTGATGCTGACCACGGTGCATACACTTCGTGGGTGCATATGTGTGCATGCCCTTATCATGATGGCTTGTTGCACCTATTTTTATGTGCACTACAGCAGTCACTATTCCTGATAGGGGTATACTAGCATGGGCCATCTGCATTTGCCAGTATATGGTCAGTATTGCCCTACAAATGTCCCCCAACTCTGCATGATTGCAAGGTCAACCCATGTGCACATCCCTTGGAGTTCACTCGCTGCCATCACTACTGCTGTGGAGTCAGGGTTACGTCTGCCACAGTTCCTGACCCTGACTGTGTGCAGATACAGCCATTCATAGCATCCTTAGGATCCCTGCTGCAGTGCACAGTTGTGTTATGATGACACCCCTCCCCACCTCCAGCCTTTTTGCAGATGCTTGACAACTATGGCCTACATATGTGTGTCAGTTTTTAGTGTCCCAAACACTGAACTCCACTTGTAACAGCCTAGTCCCAGCTAATGAATGGCAAACATACAGGTGTACAATGGCACCGGCACAGTATATATGGGGATGGTGGGCCTGAGGTGGGGTGAGGCGTTGGTTGTGCAGCACATGTATCTTACATGATACTGTCTGTAGATTTCCAATGTGGTCATGGTACACCAGTACACATTGCAACACATGACTTTTGGGGACCTCTTCTGTTATGCATACACTACCTGAAGAGAGGCCTGGCTGATGTTTCCTGTGGTACAACTGTCACATCTGCTTACCCTAACTCATAGGCCACACGTTTGCATAGTCCAGGCAATTGCTGACATGGGTACTGCACAGCCAGTGCTTGCTAGATATTCCTGCAACCCCCTCAGTGTTGTGGCATGTTATTAAGCAGCCCGCATGACCAGTTTGATACATGTGACATCATCTGTCTTGGATGGCCACCTGTTTATTTCATACATCATTCCTGTCCCATACATCCTTGCCACATAAATGAGTGTCAATGTTTGCCATGGTATATGCAATGGTGAGGTATGGCTACATGTCCAGCTCATGGGTGCTACCTGTTGGGTATGGGGCCCATGCCATGTCATGTAAGATGTGTGCAAGCCATGGCTGCTCTGTTGCAGGTAAGTGTGCACATTTGATGGCCAAACGTCTTGGATAGTGGACAATA